>NW_020944235.1:1034789-1117289 GCF_900497805.2 Vombatus ursinus | reverse complement strand
GCAGATGATATGTAAGTTTACTTAGAAATTCTGGATATGAAACGACAACTTAAAGCATGAAAACAACAAACACAGTAAAGTATCAGGAGACAACTTACTATCAAAATCCAGCAGACAGAAATGGAAAGAGACACACCATCTAAAATAACTACAAAGTGCAAAAACTATTTCGATGTTAACCTACCAAGATGCACTAAGGATTTCCATAAATGCAACTACAAAACATTTAAGAAACCCACTCATGTTTAGATTGTGCCAATATGATAAAAATTATTAATAATAACCTAGATAAATGTATTTACATATTTAGCACTATGGCAAACTACAGGGGCAGGTGTTACTTTATAGAGCTAGACAAAATAAACGAAATTTGTTTGTAGGAACAAAAGATCAAAAAAATCTCAAAGAAGATAATAAAAGATAAAACAAAATGAGGGAGAACATTATTGGATTTCAAAATACATTGAAAGAACTAGTCATCAAAGTTATTTGGTGCCGAACTGACTAAAACGCAGGAAAACAAATCAGCAAGACAGACTAAATAAGCAAGAGCCAACAGCAAAAAGGCGCAATCGCCCAGTATTTGATAAACCTAAGAACACAAACTGTTCTCTATTTGATAAGATGTTTGGGAAAACTGAAAAGCAACTGGGCAAAAATTTGATATAGACCATCATCTTACACCATCTATGACAATAACCTCAAAAGGAACAAGCAATCTTAACACAAAATGTCACATGACTTTAAAAGTTATAGGAGAATGGAAGGAGGTACCTTTCAGATCTATAGTTTTGAAGAAAGTCCATAACCAAAGGACAGAGGGGATCACAAGAGAGAAAGGAGAGAAATTTTCTTATAGAAAAGCTAAAAAGATTTTGCATGATTAAAGTAATATAACTAGAAGAAGAAGAGGAACTGCCAATTGGGAAACCTCTTATTAAATAGTTGTGGATAAAGATATAATAAAAATACGATATATAAAAATATAAGAGCAAGAACATCCCAATAGATAAGTAGTCAAAATATATGAATAAAGAGTTCTTAAAATAAATGGCAACTATGAACAATCATATGAAAAAAAAAATGCTCCGAATCACTAACAATCAAAGAAATGGATATTAAAATATCTCTGAGGTTTGACCTCATAGTCAGCAAATTGGCAAAAATGACAGAAGACAGAAATAGTCAATAGAGGAGGAGCTCTGGAAAGACAGGCACACTAATCCACCATTGGGACAGCTATAAGCTGGTCCAAATGTTCTGAAAAACAATTTGGTACAACATTAAAACAGTGACTTGACTATTCATTCATTTTAACTGAGAAATATTGCCACAGAATAGAGACAAATGGGAAAAATCCACATTTGTCAAAATCTCTATGGCAGCCCTTGTCGTGGTAGCAAAAATAGCGGGTACTCACTGATTGACAAATGAATGAACAAACTGTGATATAGAAATATAACGAAATATCACTGTATCCTTAGAAATGACACAGATGAGGAATTCAAAGAAACTTGGGAAGACTTAAATGAACTAACAGAAGTAAAGAACCAAGAGAACACCATAAACAGCCATCACCATAATGTAAAAGGAAATAATACTAAAAAAATCACAGAACAATTCAGATGAGAAAGATGAACAACCTGTTCTTCAAAGGATTCATGATGAAACATACTTCCTTCCTCTTAGAAAAGAGTTGGTGAACTAAAGGTGAAGAAAAAGATACACATTGTCATGGTCAAGGGCTAAATTTCTTTTGTTGAACCTCACTTCTGTGTTACAAGAGAAAAGTTGATCAGAGGGCAGTATTGGGAAGTGACAGTGATTTTTTTTAAAGAATCAAAAAGTTTTTTTAAAGACACATAAAGAAGACTGAAGCAAGATAAAATAACAAAATAAATACAAAAGCATGATCTTTTAAGAATAGTATCAGGATTGCTAAGATTCCAAATGAGTTTTAGCTGGTAAGGAAAGCTAAGCATAACCAAAAAGGTTGTTTTTTTTTTAAAACTATACTGATGAATAAGGGAGGATCAAAGAAAGGAGAAGACTACTTGGAGCAAATGGTATGATGGATGAGGATAAATGATGACAGAGAAAAGGTAGAAATACTCGACTTATTTTGCTTCTGTTTTCTCTAGCAAAGAACATGACTTTTGGACTAGAAATGAAAGAAGAAAATATGTAATACAGTAGGTAGTTGATACAAAAGGGAAGAAGCACTTAAATGCCCTCACTAAGCCAAACCCAAAAAGGCAAGAGGCTGAGTTGAACATAATGAGTACTTTGGTTGAAAAAATCAACTTCATAAGTACAAGGTAGTAGAGGGATGGCTAGACAAGAATCTGCAAAAGATCAAGGTATTTAAGTGGGCTGTGAACTTGATATGAATCAACATTGTGACATGGTGGCAAAAGAAAGCTAAGGTGATCTTCAGGTGCATTACGAGTGCTATAGTGGGGGCAGCTAGGTGGCGCAGTGGATAGAGCGCCGGCCCTGAAGTCAGGAGGACCTGAGTTCAAATCCGGCCTCAGACCAACACTTGACACTTACTAGCTGTGTGACCCTGGAAAAGTCACTTAACCCCAATTGCCTTAAAAAAAGAGAGAGAGAGAGAGAGAAGTATAGTGCCCAGGACTGAAGAAGTGATAGTCCTGCTAATATATTCTTACTGGGTTAGGCCACATCTGGACTACTCTGTGCAGTTCTGGGTTCCACAGTTCCGAAAGTGTCCAGGATAGTGACAGGTCAAGATAACAAACAGTTTGCTGATCCATTTAAGGAGTTGGGGATGTTTTTTTTTCTCCTGGAAGAGAAAAAGACTAGCTATTCTCAAGTACCTGAAGGGCTGTCATGTAAGAAAGGAATTACAAGTTTTCTTGGCCCTAAAAGGCAGCACTAGGAACAAGAGGTATAGTCTCAAAGAGACTAATTTAGACTTGGTATTAGGAAAACATCCTAACGGTTAGAAGTATTCAGAAGTAGGATGGGTTGCCTAAGGAAGTAGTGACTTTTACCTCTCAGGAGGACTTCAGGCAAAGGTTGGATGAGCACCTGGCAAGTATGTTATAGAGAAGATACCTGTTCAGCTAATTATTTGAACTGATGACATCTGGGGTCCATTACAACTCTCAGATTGGATGATTCATCTATGCACAAAATAGTTAATTATGAGTCCATGGCATTATGTAAATAAGTGACAGAAGGAGTAACAAAGGTGATAACTACAGTATCCAGCTATAGAAGGTCTGGAGGAACCGGGGAAGGACTTGTGGGAGAGGCGGTACGGTGGCAATTTACTAAGATGCTGCTGTCATAGTTACCGACATGTAAAAAACTTTTTAAACAAACGGTTCTTGTCAAATACCTGGATTTTTTTCCTTCACAACTCCAAACACTCTGATGTTTCGAAACCTTTGGATACTCAATTTCATTGTTCAGCTTTCCAACAGATGCTTGCTGTCATAATAACATAGTCTATGATCAACTTTTTCATTTACTCTGAATCAGCCACTTATCTTCAAACACCACCCTAACTGTAACTTTTCAATGTTCCAGAAACGGATGAACTTTTTGTGGGGACAGTTCATATCTTCTAAATGTTTCATATTCCACACCGGATGTCAGACACAGTAAGCATTCAATTACTGGCAGAATTGAATCAAATTAAAAATGTCCACATGAATATGTGCCATTTTCTTGGGGATTTTGAGAAGAGTGTTTTTATCTTACAAACTAAGAAGCAAGTACAGATATGCCATCACCACCAACCTGCCCCTGCCAACTCAAGGAAAATGTGCACTGTTTTACTTCTCCATGAATAAACTTTTATATCTGAACTGAACTCTCACAGCTCATACACTAAACCGTAACTAAACCACACTATATTGCAACAGTATTGTGAAACAAGCTCAGACAAGACAGGAGTAGAAGCTTATTTTCATGAGAAGAGAAATGTTAAATAAATTGTGTTGTTTCTGTTGAGTGTTATCATATAGGAATATATCTCAGAAGAAAAAGACCCAAGGACTCCTCACTGTCAAGGCTGGTGGAGACCATCAGAGCACTGATATTCTGACTCTCAGGCCTTGTGATCAGTGATTTTTCCCAGTTTCCACATCTGGCTATTCCTTAAAGCCTTACTGTCCAAGACTGCCAGCCAGAGGCATTGGAGCTGCAATCTCATTCAAGTGTGGCAAGACCTGAAGCAAACGATAGTTACAAAAATAAAAATCCACCTCCCCCAACCCCCAACAAAGCAACAAAAGAAATTTTACTTAGAAAAATAACCATCCAGACCATGAATTTACTGCATTCAACAGGATTTGCCCTACTAGAACTACGGCCCAAACATTTGTTAACTTAAAACAAAATAGGTCAACATTTTTCAGTCAAAACCAAGAACTTTTCTTATGCTTTATAATGCCTTCCAGTTAGAGTTTACCCATCATGTCCAATTACGTTAAAACTATACTATTATCCATTAAGCCATGACATTCGGACACCTTGTTTAAGGGACATCAACCATCTCCCGGATCATCCTCTTACCCTTACACCAAGCTACCCGTAAATCATTCCTTGCAGATGCACATCTGTCCCAGTTTTTCAACCATCCAATCAAGTTTATATGGTAAATAAAGGATCTCCCTCAGCATTTCAATCTTGCCTTTACCTTGATAGGCCAAATTTCTGTGTTCCAATGCTAGAGGTTAAAATGGATTCTTTACCCATAAGCCCATCTGCTTATCACAACCAGCACCAAGACAACATCCCACCAAAGAGTTATACAACAATACTGACAGGAAACATGTGGTAGTAAGCTTCCAGGCAGGGCTCTACACCTGACATAAATTCTGGTGACCTGCCCTATTCTGGATTTATGCTGTCAAGAACCCACTGTAGGGTTGCCTATAGGGTGCACCATGACGGTTGCAAAACCTACCTATGCTGAGCTACAATGACCCTAAACCAGGCCACAGGCGGCATAGTTAAGTGCTATTACATCCTTAGAATTCAAGTTATGGGGAATTACTAAAACGGCCTCATTTGTTTTCCTTATTAGTATTAGAAAAAGAAGTACTAGAAAAAAAAAAAGATTCAGAATTCTCCTGGATAATCAGATGCCTTGAGAAACAAATTGTAAACTAGCTGCTCTGCTCCATTACTTTGTATTAAGCTGCTTTGTATTCCTTTTCAAAACAAATATGATTATATCTTATTAAATATTCAAAGATTTATGTCTAACATCTTTGTTTGTTTTCCATTTTCATGAAAGTACCAAGGAGTTAAAAATACCTCTGCTGATGTGTATTTTCTTCTTCGTATTTCATCTAGTATTCACTAATCAACTTTACTAAAGTAATGAGTTAATGAAAACTATGAGTGAAATTACTGCATATCTGGAAGTTATGAATCTGAAAAAAAGCAAAGCTTCAAAATGTATTTCCCCCCAGAATTTGATTAGCTAAAACTATTTGGTGAATCAGCCCTTCCTTTTCTTCAGCCTAATTAAATGAATATTTATATCTCCAAATTAAAATAAAAACTTAGCTGAACTAACTTTTCAATTTAGGCACAATCCTGATCCTGGTATCTAATAAAACATATGTGTTTTTTTGTTTGGTTTTGTTTTGTTTTACTCACCTGCACCTAAGTCTTCCTATAAATCTGGTCAATGGGTCATTTGGGCCCCAATCCAACAAAAAACGAAAATGGATAGGGACTTTGGAAAAGTTACCAGTTAGCAAGTTCAAATCCAACGTAAGCCAACAGATGCAGTTCTCCAAGGACAACAGTATCTCAAGGTACACAACTTTCTGACACTGTTTCTCCGAAGAGATGTGGCTTGCTTCGGCAGGCAGGAAATTCACTTGCCAAGGAAATGCCAAGCTCCCTCACATGTTTCTGCCTGGTGGGAGAAAGCAGCAGGTAGCTTCTCCTGAGGAGGGAGAGGAGGAGGCAGTTGGCAAGAGCTGCGGGTGGCCGCTGAGGGGGAGGTGTCATCTGGGATGCTTGACAGGTGGCTGTGGCGTGACAGTTGGAGGGAGCAGCAGGTGTTTGCTTTGGAGGAGAGGGACCTCTCACCAGACTTGTCAGTGACTGCTTCCGTGTGCAACTCGGCAATAATCTGGTAGCAGGCATTTCCCCTGACAGCTAAGATATGCCTAAAAATAAGTCCAGAGCCTATTCTTTCATTGGCTGAACAAAAGGAAGAAGGTACTACTGGAGCTTATGATTAGGCCAGGAACTCAACAGCTGGCAAGAGGTTAAGGGTGACCAGATTTTCCAATTGCTGCTCAACAAAATTGCTAAAGCTGAGATGAAAATTCAACATCTTTCGCAAGAATCTGAACATTGTAAATACACTCCACTTTCAGCACATACAGGATGTAATCATCTAAATTGACCAGAAAAGTAAGAGCACTGAAACAGAATAACACTTAAGCTACAAAAATTCCTTTCAAAAAACCAAATTCACCACCACCATAATTTTACTTTTGGTATGTCTGGGTGATACCTCCTTAGGTCTTGAACTTCAGATGGTTCTCAGAAAGGTCCTCTTTCAATCAATAGGAGCTTTCAAAAAGCTGATGCTTCCTACTTTATCCATTTCCCTTTGGATGACTACAGAAGCGGGAGGGCATGTGAAATTCCCAGGAACACTCCTCTTACCCTATTCTTTTTAGGACTTAGCAGGACTCCATTGTTAGCAGGGTGGGGGAAGTGGGGAAGATGACAATTGACAATGGAAATGGTGGTCACCTGGAGCAGAGTCCTCACCGTAAATTTCTGTTCCCACAGCAAGTACTGCATATGGCACCTAGGGAAAGCACCTTCAATTGGAGGGAATAGAGTGGGGATGGAGAGGGAAATGAGAAAGAAGATCAGCCCAATCCACTACTTGTTAGCCTTTTAAATTAACTATTAAATACTATTGGTTTTTCCTGGAAAAGACTTGTATTGTCCGATGCTGAGTGAAGTGAGCAGGACCAGGAGAACATTGTACACAGTAACAGCCACGTTGTGCGATGACTAATATTGATAGACTTAACGCTTCTCAGAAACACAAGGATCTAAGACATCTCCAAAGGTCTCATGATGGAAAATGCTATCCACATCCAAAGAAAGAACTATGGATAGAGTTTGAATGAAGATCGAAGCATACTATTTGCTATTTTTTCTTCTGTTGTGTTTTGTTTCCTCTTTCTGGTGGTTCCTCCTATTGGTTCTAATTCTTACTTACAACATCACTAATGTGAAAATATGTTTAATAGGAATGTATATGTATATCCTATATCAGATTGCTCACCATCTTGGGAAGGCAGGTGGGGAGGGAAGGGGAGAAAAATTTAAAACTCAAAAGCTTATGGAAGTGATTGTTGATAATTCAAAATAAATTAATTTTTTTAAAAAAAGAAAGAAAGCCACACTTGGGGGCAGCTAGGTGGCACAGTGAATAGAGGGCTGGATCTGGAGTCAGGAAGACCTGAGTTCACATCCAGCTTCAGATACTTCCTAGCTATCACTTCAACTCTGCCTCAGTTTCTTTGTTTTTAAAATGGAGATTAAAAATAGAACTTACCTCCCAGGGTTGTTGTAAGAATCAAATAAGATAAGAATTGTTAAGTGCTTAGCATAGTGACTGGCACATAGTAAGTGCTATAAAAATGTTAGCTATTATCATTATCAAAAATATTGTATAAATATGTATGGTAAAGCAAAATAAATTACTACAATTTGCAGTCGATCAAATATCAGGAAGCAGCACATTTCATCATGAGTCATCTAGAATTCTGTTTGGTTATTGTGTGGAACAGTATTCCTAAGTCTTTCAAACATATGTATCTTTATAATATATTTTATAATATAATAATAACTCATCATGTAAAAACATAAATACTATTGGTTTTGTACTAATGAATGACTGCAAGTATTGTCAACATCCTCAAATATCTGTGCCCTGGAAAAAATTCCCAGTAACTCTACCCTAGTTACAACTTTGACCTGGGCTCATAGGAAGAGAAATACAACATCTCTTTCATAATTGCCCAGTGGGCTGTGGTGAAGTCAGAGAGATGTTGTTATTGTTTGTCCTTCATTTTTGAAGAGGGCCAACGACATCACAGGGTGATATCTTGACTCCTGTGTGAACTGGATTTAAGCGAGGCAGAGTTGAACAAAGTCAGCAGCCTCACTCTCTGCTCCGGTCATCATAGTCTAGTGATAAGACAAGTCAAGATGACTGGCAATCGCCAGGAACGGAGTGAAGGGCCTTGGTGTTTTTGATGTCTGACCAAGCTCTAAGTGTTCCACAGTGCCTGCTTCAGCTGCCTTCATGACTTGCAACAAATTGCTCTCATCTACCTGTTCTGCTAGGGATAGACTCCCTCCCCCCCCCCCAATCCCCTGATGGGCCCAAGTCCTGCCAGTTACCCTCCCCCCTCAGCCCATCTGCTGAGATGGTTTATGGGGGTGTGGCAGCTATGAATGCTACAACTTCCTGGAGTCATGGGTCAGAGTTGAGTGCCAGGTATACACCAAAGGTGGATGAGCAGCCCTGAAGAGGGTTCAGCAAGCCCTCACACTAGAGGTTGCTAGTCGTCCTTGAACACTCTCCATACAGAAAGATGTGCAGAGGACTAGAAGAGCTATGGTCCTAGAAGTGAGGTTCTTTATCCTGACCTCTACCTGGTGTGTGTGTGGTGGGGCAGAGCAGTGAATCATCCTAGTGTTTAAATGTGTGGATATAAATGTATAAATGAAGAGGTAAAAGCAGAACTAACTCATGAAATATGGCCAAACTTCAACAGAGTACCCTACAGTTCAGTATATATTGGCACCATACTAAATTTCAGACTTTGATTCTGATCAGAATTAGCTACAAAGTAAGTGAGAGACTGCAATGGCACAAGAAATCAGTGCATTTAGAGAAGAAGTATCACAACAACTTACAGTGGAATGTGACTTCACAGTTCACAACCAGCTTTCACATCACATGTATTTTCTCATTTGATTCTCATGAAGTAGACAAGGTTCATATTGTGTCCACTTTATAGATGTGGAAACTGATGCTTAAAAAGGTGAAGTGACTTGTCCAGCATTCCATGGTTGGTTACTAGTGGAGCTAGGATCAGGCCTTCTAAGTATTTCCTCATTGCTAGCACCTGCATTATGTAAACTTTCTCAACACACAGGAGGTACCCACTTTCTGACAAGTTATTGTCTCAGCTGACTGAGAGTGAATTCTTCATGTCTTTGTTCTTCATGGGGTAAGCACAAAAAGTAATAGAAAGCAAACTAGAATGGGATGGGGGGAGAGGAGAGAAACGGCCTTCCACATACCTTCTTTCTTCTTCCCCATAGGCTTAAATACTGCTGGGGAGTTCCTATGTGGCAGTGAGAGGGATAGGAGGTAGGGATCCATTTATTTTACAGTTAACCAAAGAGAAAGGAATTAGTTGTTGTTGTTTTAACTTTAGCTTAGAGGCCACGATTTCTAGCTACCATTCATAAATATAAGGGAAAAATGCACATAAACGTATATCAAAAACAGCCTGGAAAATTAAGAATAGAAAGGATGCTGGCCCTCTTCCTTCAAGGCCTCCCATTAAGTTTTACTCATCTTCACCTTCATCTCCTCCATGAAATCTTTCTTAAGTCACTAAGTCTAAAATGATCTCTCTCTCATGAAAACTTTTGGACTGCTGGTTTATGCTTCTTTTATTCAGTTGTAATTACTTTTGCCCTCATCTAATATCCCCTACTAGACTTCAAACACTTTAAGCACAGGAATTGGGTCTAATCCATTGTTCCACCTCCCTCAATGCCAAGCTCATAACCTTGGCTAGTAGGTTCCAAGTAAATGCTTGTTGAATTGAATGGAATAGAAATAGGATTAAAGAAAATGAAAAGGAAAAGAGATTACATGTTTCTTATGTTTTCCTCATGCCCATCCTTCCCAGCACAGGAGCTCTTTCAGGTGCCTGGGAAACTGCAGAATTTTAAGGAAGATGGCTCCATGTCCAAGAAGGTGGAGACCAACTTCCCTGAAGTGCCAAGTGAAGGGGCCTCCATGAGCAACCAGACCATGAAGGCAACAAAGGTGATACTTGTTCATCTCAGGTACATTGGCTTCCTCACCAAATATGCTGTGTTTATGTAGGAATAGGGAAGGTAAAAAATACCACATGTGGTATGTCTCAAAGCTGGCTTTTTCTAAGACCTTCTGCCATGTTATTCTTCCTCAAAGGCAAATTCATACCATGAAAAATGGAGGCATTTCAATACTTTTTCTTTGAAAATTAAAGGCGATTTGCAAAGAAAAGCAATATTTGTGGTGCATTACATCTGCTAGAAGATGGCTTAAAGCAACAGAGGGAAAAACTATAACTGAGCTTCTGTTCTTGAAAGACAAGGAACCATGAATGAACTTTTCACTGAGCTTACTCTGAGGGCTTCTGGTCTTCAGTATGATTAATGTACCACAATCAACTGACGTTCTTTTGGAAGAGGTTTTCGAAGTAAAGTTAGCAGAACCAGGAGAACGAGCTACACAGTAGCAGTGATATTGTAAGGAAAATCACCTGTGAAAGACTTAGCTACTCTGATCATTACAATGATCCACCACAATTCCACAGGACTCATGATAAAATATCCATCTATCCATCTCCACATGAAGAATTGATGGACTCAGAGTACAAGTAGAAGCATTTTTCTCTTTTTCTTTCTTTCTCTTCCTTCCTTCCTTTCTTCCTTCTTTGAATATGGATAATGCGGAAATACGTTTTGCACAACTATACACATATGTAATAAATTATTGATTTTCTTGCCTTCTCAATGAGTGGGGAAGGGAGGGGAAGAGAATTTGGAACTGGAAAAAAAGAATAAAAAAGTCTCAGTTAAAAAAATTTAATTAAAAAAAAGTTATGGAAACCCTGGAGGGTTTCCTCAGGCATTTCAAGCCCTCAATTGGCTATATACAGAAAAGTATCAGTCATCCTTTTTTATCAATGCAATAATATATCTAATCAGTGTAGATATTTGGTCCTAAGGTGAAAAAAATACTCCAACAACAATTAGCTGTTTACAGATCAGCATTGTTTAGAGTTAAGTAGTAAGAATCCCATTTTGTCCTTAATATGGCAAAGAGTCTTATTTCACCTTATTTAGCATCCTTATTTAACTTGAAATCCAATGAACTGCAAAGATTTGAAAAAAATATTTCTTAAACTCAATGCTTTTAGATATTATTTAATAATTTCTTTTCAAAGAAATATGTGGCTTTATTTTCATTAGATGATTTGGGGATTGAATTCAATTTGAATTATATTTCCCATGAGGTTAGCTTTGGCCTCAGACCTGGGGCTAATGTATGTTCTTATATATTTCACCTCAGGCATTAGTCCTCATTTGGTGGTTTGAATCTTTGTTCTGGGCACATTTTCCACTGTCTATTTTCCATTCTCTTAATGATAAAAGATCTCTGGAAATGGTTAAAACTGAATTTAGAGTCACAGTACTAGTAAACCTAACATCTCATGCCTGGATTACCATTTCATTTCAGATCTCTAGCATTTGCTACAGGTATCATTAGTGGATGTCTTCCAATAACACAGTTTGAAGTAATTTAATGATGCTTTCTAATTCTTGAAGTGATAAGGAACTGTCGCTCAGCTCCTACTACTTCAAGTGAACACAGTTGTTTCAAATGGGGTAGGAAGTTAACCTCAACTCCAGCACTTCAACATTATGGGCAATCTAAGCTATTCTGAGCAAGGTTAAGGTTGATCTCCTGAGAACTATGGGATGTTCCAACATCAGTGTCATAGGCTTATAGGATTGAGAACTGAATGAGATCTCCAGTCCAACCCCACTGTTTTATGGGTGAGGAACTTGAAGCTGAAAGAGCTTAGTGCTGTACCCATGGCCTCACAAATATTAAGTAATGAAGTTAGGACTCAAACCCAAGTATCCTTGGTACAAGTTTAGTGCTCCACCATGTTTTCCTTCACTATTGAATCTCTCCCTTATGGTGTATGTCCTTTGGAGAGGGCCATAAAATGGTCATACAAATCTATGCTTTTGGAAAATGTAATAGAAAATCAAGGCGGAAATTTGAATTTTGAATGGGCATGGGATTTTTACCATGTTATCAAGATTCCTTTGAGGAATGAATTGTTTATACCATTAATGAGGGTTTGTTCCAGGCATTTCAAGTCTCCACTTGGCTAGATATAGAAGAGCCCCAGTTATCCCTTTTTATCAAGATTTAATGATATGTTGGGGATAGCTGTTGTTATTTTTTGTACTTCATTTGCAAAGAGGACCAATGACATCATAGGTGATGTACTGACTTGCATGTGAATTGGATTCACAAAGCTTCACTTTCTCTTCCTGAGTTATTGAAGTCCAGTAGCAAAACAAAAGTCGGGACAACCGGTGATAGCCCAGGATGCCGCGCATAACCTTGGCATCTTCTTTGTCTGATCAAGCTCTAAGTGCTGCGCAGCACCTGCTTCAGCTGCCTTCGTGGCTGTTTGAACAAATTGTTCTCATCTGCCCATTCCACTGGGAAAGTCTTCACATGCTTGGGGCAGATATCCTCCTAACTCACCAACAGGTTTGAGGACTGTCAGTTACCCTCAACCTGATTTAGCCATTCTATCTAGATAGTTTATTGGGGTATGGCTGCTGCAGGTGCTACAGCTTCTTGGAGCCACAGGTGAGAGTTGGGTGAATCAGGTGGACACCAAGGTTGGGTAAGCAGCCCTGAAAAGGCCCAGCAAGCCCTCACACCGGAGACAGTATAATGCTTGTGAGGTAAGCATTTCTGAGGTGATATATTTATATTCATTCTTCTGTCAGTTTCTTCCACCACCTACTTCAAACATCTTCTTGATGAATTACTGATATCTCTAACACCACGTGTTTACCTTGACATTCCTGGGGAATGCATTGATTAGGAAGAGGATGTGACAGGGCAAGTCAGTTGCCTCATTTACTTTCCCTACCTTCCCACAATGGTCACAGCTTCAACTATCTCCTTCCTATATGTTAACTTCCTCTCAAATCTCTTTCTCTTGTCTAGATCTGTCATCTAAGCTCCAGTAATGAACTCCCAGCTGGCAGCATAACATCATCAATTATAAGTTGTGTCAGCAGCTCAAATGTAAAAGTTCAAAGCCCAAATCATCACTGTGATCCCCAAACCAACTTCCCTTCTACATTGTACTATTGTTGTCAGTGATACTACCATCCCCCCACCACTCTGCCTCAAAACCTTGGAATGATCTTTGACTCAATTTCTTTGGTCCACTATACTAATTGACTGTCATCAAGTAGCATCAATTCTTTCTTTACAATAATTCTTCTCTCAGGTTCTTCTTCATTCTCATTGCCACTATCTAAGTTCAAGCCTTCACTGTTTCTCCCCCAGTTTGTACATAATCCTCCTAAATGGTCTTGTATTTAGCAATAAGCATTGCAATCCAATCTCAATCCAACCAAATTTGGCTTCATAATTTATCACTTGTATCTCTTTCTTATTCAAAACATCTTCAAGGGCTACCTGTCACCAACAAGATAAATTCTAAACTTCTTAGCCTATCATTCAGTCTGGTTTTAGCTCCCATTATTACTTATTGTTAACCTTCAACTCTAGAAAGGATGGTGGTCTTGTCACTGTTCTCTGAACATGAGTAACATGTTCCCTCCTCTCATGCAGTTCTCCAGAAAGTGGTTCCTTCCTATTCTCAACTTATTCAAGTCATCCTTCAAGGACAATCTCACATCCTCTAGGATGCCTGCTCAAACTTGTAAAAACTTAACAGCACTTATTTTCCAGACTACTCAGTTGATATTATCTGGTGCATAGTACAGGTGCCCTTTATGGAGCAGGCAGTCAACAAATGTTTGTTGGTGTTGATACACAGCCTTGTGCTATTGCATATCATGTTGTTTTGACTACATTGCAGCCTCCATAAAAGTTGGGACCATGCCACAAAACTCTGTTTTATTCCAAGCTGCCTAGAATGGTGTTTTACTAATAGTAGATGCCAATACTTATTTTTGATGGATTACATGTTTTTTTAAAAGGCCTCAAACCTTTCTGTATAATGTAATGTTTAACTAGTTATGTTTTCACACTAAGACTCATCCCAATTCAATGTACAAATTAAATTTCTGTGTTCAGAAATACAGAAAACCTACGAGTGAAACATTTTTTTTCAATCTGTGCAAATCTTCTACAATTCTAGATATGTGACTCATATTATCTGATAGCATTATTTCATGAGTTACAGTAGCCTTGTTATACTAGATCATCTAAATAATTTCCTAAACCTTCTCACAAAACTCCATTAAAAAGTTTTTAAAGACCTGCTTTCCATCTTCTCTTTTAGGAAGGGGAAAGAACTATATTCATACAGAGAAATCTTCCTAAAGCATAGCACTTTTGGGACTGGAATAAAGTGAAACTAATGCCTGGAAAAGAGATTTCTTAATGGAATAGAAAAAGTTTAAAATCAGTATTGGAGAAGACAAACCTAAAACTATAGAGAAGGAAAACCAGCCTGAGAAGCTGATAAGGATAGACACTTCTATCTTCAGGAAGATCTGAAGAACTCATCTTAACCAAGAGCCAGCTGGGTAATAATCACTGATCTCTATTGATACATGGCAAGATGGTATCAATGATAGTCTCTTTTATCCCTCTTGGTTACTGTTACTTGTTTCCTTTCACACATGGACATGGCTACACTGACACATGGAAGTAGTTAGACTGGTAATAAGTAGGTTAGATGACCAAGACATCTTTTACCTGAAACTAAAGAATAAAAAGCCTTGGAGATTTCTCTGATCAAACAACACAGTAGCCTGTGTTATCAGCGATAGCCTAGTTCCTAGGTACTATCTATTGAGTGTTATCAGTACACTAAGGATTACAGAAAAGTACTGATATCACTGTCCATAGTACTTAATGTCTATAAAAGACATAAAACACTAGATGAGAAATTCAAAAAGAGAAAAAAGGCATTTCTGCCCTTAGATCTCTTCATCTCTTCTTGACAGTTTTTCTTCTTTAAGATATAACTGAGAAAATGTATAAAGATGATAGTAAAAGACACCAAGTGATGCAAAACATGTAAATGGGCTTATTTACACAGAGAACTAAGTGGTCACAGTGAAGAAGCAGAGGCTTTTGGATGATCATTTAGAAATAAAAAGTGTCCAGAGAGCCTTACAGACACTGTGAGTTGGAAGGGACCTCAGAGGTCATCTTTTCCTCACCTACAACAGAATAAGAAACTCCTCCATAAACCCAGGACAAGCAGTCACCCAGCCTTTGCTTGACAAGCTACCGAGGCAGTACCTTCAACTTTTGGAGAGCTATACTTGTTACAAAATGTTTCCCGACATGAAGCCTAAATCTGCCTTTTTGAAATGCCTACTGATTGCTCCTCGTTCTACTACTGGAGCCAAGCAGAAATGATCCTTTTCCACATGACAGGTCTTCAAAAGATTAAGAGGAGCTATCCTGTCACCACTGAGCCTTATTTTTTCCAGGCTTTTATCCATCTCTCCTTGCTTCAAATGGCCCTCATATGACATGATCCTGTGGCCCTTCACCATTCTAGTTCACTATTATTGGACATTCTTCTGTTCATCAGTGTCCCTCAGAAAATGTGGTGTTCTGAATAGAACACAATGCCCTAGATGTGGTCTGACCAAAGCAGGGTACAATGGAACTGTTCAACTTGACCAACATTTACTAGGTAACAACTATGTGCAAGACACTGTGCTAAGCATGTGGATACACAGTAGGAAAAAAAAAAAAGAAACAGTCGTTACCATCAAGAGACTTACGGTATATTGGGAAATGCAAATCTATACAGATAAGTAAATACAGAGTGACTTAATAAGGGAAAATTCTTAATAAATTCTTGTTGAGCTGTATGACAGTGGGGGGACAGGGGTGGATGAGTCAGGAAATTGAACATAGGAGGTGACACCTAAGCTGATAATTAAAGGAAGATGTCAGTAAATGTCAAAAACTATTTGCTAGATGGATAATTGCCACTGAAGAAATATTTGTTAAATATCTGCTAAGCATTCTAAGAGGCAAGATTAAAGAGGGAGTGTATTCTAAGCACAGGGTGTGAGGGGGGGAGCCTATTACAAGGTATAAAGAAGAGAGAAGTAATGTAGCATTTAGGGAATGCAAAGTGGATGAAGGGGAATAATAAGAGATAAGTCTTGAAAGGTAGGTGGTAGGTATATTGTGGGCATTAAATGTCAGGAAGAGATATTTTACCCCAGAGACACTAGGTAGTCATCGAAGATGTTTTAATCAATGTGGTAGCAATATCAGACTTTTGTTTTGAAAAAATTAATACGAAAATCAGTCAAACTTATTAATCACCTACTATGTGCCACAGAGTTTTGTCAGGTACTAGAGATAGAGACAAAAAAATGAGAAACAGTGCTCCTCTCAAGGAGCTTATTTTTCAATAAAGGAGACAACATGCATATACATAAAGAATAGAACAAAAGAAACACAAAGGTTTTAGGGAGGAAGGACACTAGCAGTTGGAGGGAGGGTCAAGATAGATTTCATGTAAAAGGTGGTGGTTGAGCTGTGTCTTGAAGGAAGTGAGGGATTCTATAAGGCAGAAGTTAGGAAGAAGCGCATTCCAGGCATGGGGGGGTGTTGCGGAGTGAGAGGGATAACCAGTGTAAAGACACAGAAATGAGTTCTATGAATGAAAAATTGGAGGTAGGACTAGACTCAGGAAGTCCACCGAAGAGCCTACGGCAACAGCCAAGGTTAGATGCCCTAAACTAAGGCAGTACCTGTAGAATTGGAGATAGATGGGATATACAAGATACGGAGGCAGAATCCATAAGATTTAATGACTGGCTGTACATGAGAGTTGAGGACAAAGGAAGAGTCAAAGATGATTCTGAGGTTGCAAATCTTGCTGATTGGAAGGATCCTGGAGAATTCTGGAGGAGGCATGGATTTAGGGGGTAAGCTGTTGAGTTCCATTTTCCACATATTGAGTTGAAAATGCTGATGAGACATACAAGTAGAGATGCTGCACAGGAAGTTGGCAATACAGAAACAGAATCCAGGAGAGAGATTAGGGCTACTTGCAAAGACTTGGGTGTCATCTGCTTGGAGGCCTATCATTTGCCTAGTCATGGACACTACGTTTCTCTTAATTCAGACTCAGATCACATAAGGCTTTTCTGACTTCCATATAACACTATTGACTTACATTGAGCATTAATATTCTATGGCTGTGCCATCTCAATACTCTCAAATAGTATAGACGGCAACTGATTTATACTTTCTCATCTGGTGCAACTTTGGTCACGGGATCATAGATTTAGAGCTGGAAAGAATGTTAGAGGAATTCTAGTCCAATCTGCTCATATTAGACTTGAAGAAACTAAAATCCAGGGATGCAGAGGCAGGATTTGAACCCAGGCCTTCTGATTCCAAGGCCAGTACTATTTCCCTTACACCAAGTATTTTCATAAATCTCCAAAACTCCCCACTGGAATTACAAGCAATGTGCCAGGTTTCTTTTTCTATATCTCTTGACATTGCATGGATACCAAGGGAGCATGGAGGCTGTTTAGTAGATATCCTCTGTTCTTGCTACATGATCATCTCTATTCCTGCTCATGCATATCTCTGATGACATCATTTCTGCTGCTTTTTTGCATATTTTATTACTGGTAATAATAGCATAACCTATTCAAACTCACTACGTACTTCCTCCATCACACTATGGGTAACAAAATTAAATTCTTTGTAGACCACAGCATCGCATCACTTATAGCCATATTAACAACCCAGTTCTTTTTTTTCAGATGGACTATCTTCTACCTATGCTAACTCATCTTGTACTTGTAAAGTTGATTTTTGAACCTAAACATAAAATTTTGCATTTATCTATTCAATTTCATCATCTTAAAATTTACCCAATATTCTCACCTGTCAAGATCACTTTGGAATCTGACTCTGGAATCCAACATTTAAGCTATCCCTCCTAGCTTCTGTCATCTACAAATTTGGTAAGGGTGTGATCTAAGGCAGTGACAAAAATATTAAGGGGCACAGGACCAACTACAGGTTCCTGAATAAGAGCAAGTGTATTTGAATAAAGCTTTTAGCTTCATAGAAGTGATAAGTATGTATATTTATGTATGTATGTGTATATATACGTATACATATATATATATATATATATATAATACTAAATAAGTATTTGGTCTCAACCTGAATATATACATGAATGCATTTAAAAAGCTGGGAGAGGTCAAGGCTAAGAAAGAAAAAAGCTATTTCTGGGCAAATAAGAATCCATCAGATCAATATTCGTGTTCCTGCCAAGGTTGCTTATTACACTGACATACAGGAACTGCTCGCAGATTCAGGAATACAAATGAGAGGCATCAACTTTCCTTCAAAGTAAGTGGTCTGCCATTTCAGCTTTGATTACAAGGCAAGTCTTAGTACCCTATGATGAACTGTTCACGAACTATTCAGAGAACTCTGATGTCCCCACAAATGGTGGGACATCTAAACCCAATTACCATCACTGAGCAATCTGTTCTCTTCAGTCAAATCTTCCCTATCATATCAGTAATAATAGAGCAATAGCTTGTTTGTCTGGAGGTCAGTAATCTCAGCCATTTAGAACATAGGTAAGAACTAGAAGAAATCAAAAGGCCTCTGAGTAGTTAACATAGCATAAAATTCATGACCCAAAGCTCATGCACTTTACTCAAAGAGAGCTCCCTAGGCTCTCATTCAGAAACTATTTATTCTTATTTTATTTATTATTATTCTAACAAGCTGGATTATATACTGCTCCAGACCATAGACAATTAGAAATAAGAAATTTGAAAAAGGAAGGAGGTGCTGCTGACGATAAGGAAAGAATCATAAAAAGTATGATTTTCATGGGAGAGGGTGTTAGAACAAGGGAGAGTACCCCAACCTGGGAACAAATAGGAATTACTGCTCTGGGCAGCAGGAAAGAGGGGCTGCCTTGTCTCTTCTAGGGGCCTAGCATAGTACCTTGCACAGAATAGTTACTTAAAATACACTTGGTTGGATTCAACTAGTTAGTTATTGCTACTAAAGAGATGGGCTTTTGCATCAGTTTATAATCACTGAAAACACAGCAATTTCTCAAATGCATTGAAATCTGCTGTCTTCTTGCACCCAGTTTTAGATCTAGCTCATTCATCTGTATCACCTGTTCAAGAAAGATCTTTTTATAGAATAATTCAATTTCACCCACCTGCATATCATACTTCGGGTAGTATGTGGTTTTTACCTACTTCATTTTTCACAGTGTAGCTGTTAAACCAATCTCTTTCACATTGTTGTGGATTCCATTCAGGAGGTTTTCTAGTGCTTGATGCAATAAATAAAATAGAACAGAACAGGAACATCTGAAGAACCATCCTTTATAAGGGTCTTGCATGGAGCATCTTCCATAACAAAGACGTAGCTGTTTCTCAAAATCAAATTCTTTGTAAAATCATTTTCTTCTCCATTACTCTTTGTGTGTTAATGGCACTTGTATTAGATTCTCCTCCTCCTCCATAGTGTTTTATAAGAGCACTTGTGCCACGAATGAGTGCTATCTTTGGCTAGCATGCCCGTGCACTTGACAAAAAGACTCCACGTTTACTGGCTAAGAGAGATTCTCAATCTGCATCTCAACTTTCCCATCCCAATATAAGAAAGTCAGAAGTATGTTTCATGTGACCTCAGGAATCATGCTCATTGCACCGATCAGAATTCTTAGGTTTTTCAAAGTTAGTTTTCCTTACAATGTTATTATTATAGTAGAAATTGTTTTCTTGGTTCTGTTCACTTCATTCTACATCAGTTCAAAAAGATCTTAACAGGTTTCTTTGAACCTATCCCTTTTCTAATTTCTTATGGTACAACATTCCATTATATTCATATACCATAAATTATTCAGACATCCTCTAATTCAAAGGATTGACCCTTGACTTCTGTAAGTTTGTCCACCCCTGCTCTAATTGATGGGTGCCCACTTTGTTTCTAGTTCTTTGCTAGGATGAAAAGTGCTGCTATAAATGTTTTTGGTACATTTCTTTGATCTCTTTGGGGTATATGGCTAGTATGGTGTAAGTAAGGTGAATTTTAGTGTGTGTAAATTGGATTTTTTGTTATTCTTTCTTAGAGTTTTCTTCCCAGGATCCATAGTCATAACAATCTCTACTTCCCAGGTGTTAGATATGAGTTCTCACGATCATGGTTGAAAACAGTTTCTACTGTGCAGCCACGGTAGATATAGGGATGAAGTAATGTAAAATTGTGAGGCTATTGCTGGCAATATGCCTTCTTTGTCTGTTGCTCTATAAAGCAAATGGGCACTGGTCAGTGAGTGGGGACCCCCTTAGGGGTGAATGCACAAGCTGGAATGCTGTATGTGCCTTGATCAGCCCCCATTAAAGCTTGGGAGGGGGAATTGGTGTATTTGCCTCAACCAACCCCCATTAAATCTTGAGGGGATTTAGGGGAGACCACAAGTTGTGCTTGTCTTGATTGACCCCATCAAGAAAGAGAAGTTTTTGCCCCCCTCCTTCACACCAGCCCCTGTGAGAAGGATTGTTAGGGAATGCTATAGGAGTCGGTGCTCCCATTATCAGCAAACTCCCTTTGAGAAGACTAGACTAGAATAAAGAAAGCTTATTTAACCCCTCCGAAGTTGTCTTTCTGTCTGACCAGATCAAAAGTGAGCCTGTGCTAGAACACCTGTGTTAGGAGCCCTCCTTTGTTCTTCTGCCGAACAAATGGTGTTACCTGTGTGTTTACCTGTGAAACATATGGCACAGGACATTGCTTGCTCCAAAGATATTCGGCCTAAAGTAAATTTTGGTGCATAGAAACACATTGCTTTCCAGAACAGCAACGCCAACTAACTGAGAACACATTAGTGTTCCTGTCCTCCCCAAGCACCCAAACAATAATCATTTTCCTTTTTTGTCATCTTAGCTGATCTAAGAAGTATGACGTGGGACTCGGGCACTATTTTATTCTGGATTTCTTTAATTATGAGTGATCTGGAACTTTTCATGTGATTATTGATAGTTTGAATTTAATATTTTTTCAGCCAAAGACAAGGTTTATTAAGGATTCGCCATGTTGACCAGAGTCTTAAGGAATCTGAACACTTGTGACCCTCCTATTGGCTAGATTTTAAGAATCTGAGCCTGAATTGAATTTTTTAACAAGACCTGTTTATCTCTCTTTTTTTTTTCAACAGGTTGGGTTGTAACTCACTGACTTCTTTTCCCTTTATCATTTCTTCTAATTTGGTGTCTACTTTGACATTTGCTCTTACCAGCTGATAAATTGACAGTTGATTGTGAAATGACTACTAGCTCTGTAACCAGATGCGTCCTATCTGCTAAGATCATAAATTTCATGATTTTGTGATGTTGTTAAGTGTTCTCCATGTCTAGCACCTTCTGACTTCCTGTAGCATATGGGGTGTACAGGTGTGAGTCTTCTGAGTAGTCTACCAGCCTGTGACCTCTTTCCATTGTATGTCCATAACCACATTTTCCTACTACTTTTTACAGTTCTCCCCTGTGCCTGCTTTCACAGTGAAGTCACTGAGTATCAAATTATTTATTTAGTTTGGAAAACTTATCAATTGCTTTGTAAACTTTCTCTGGCTCTTCATCCTTTGCACCAGATGTTGGGCAGTAAGCTCCAGTTATCTTATGTGTTTGCTGTCATTCAGCATGAATCCTGCAATACCAAGGAGTTAAGAAAATGATGTTTCCTGTTACCTTGGGGAACATTTTGGCATTAAATCCACCAACTGCTTTATTGCTTCTCCAAGGAGAATGTGAGAACTATCCTGTTTAGCAGTCATCTTTCTCTATGTCTTACACTGACACTCAGAGCATGGCTGGCAACCAGGATATGGCTCAGTTGCTCTAATAGCCATTGGACAAAGATTGTGCCTTGAGAGTATAAGGAGTAGAGCAAACGTTTATAGATGGTTTGAGAACTGTGTGATTGTCAGCAGCTTCTGCCCCCCTTTTTAGATTTTTCCCTACAGTCACCACAGAAGTAAACCTTACACTGCTGAAGGCCACTAAGAGTTCGTTTTGTGGGTTGTTATTACCAGAAAACCATTACTTTCTAGCAATGAAAGTCAAAAGGGTAAACTGAAAAATTCACTTCTGTAGCACTGTCTTCATCAATATCACTCAAGTGAGGTTTTTATATAATATTATTATTCAGCAAACATTTATTAAATGCCAACTACGTGCTAGGCATTGTGCTAAGTGCTCAAGACACAAGAAAAGGCAAAAACCAAAATAAAATGAAACACGTACATGTGCATGCAAACATACACATGAAACCAGTTTCTTGTCCTCAAGAAGATCATATTCTAATTGAGGAGGCAACATGTAAATAACTAGGTACATACAAAATATATACAGAGTGAATAGAAACTGCCATAAAAGGAGAAGGACTATGGCTGAAAAAAGTCATCCTTTGGTGGTCAAATGTCAGATGCTGAGCCTTTCTGAGTTTCCTTTGGCAAGCCCTGTATCCAAAGCCTCTCCAGTTTGAGGGAGCATGACAGAGCTTCCACTTCACTGGCCCAGCTTTCTAAGACTGAGGAGCACTTCTGTACCTTACTGAAGCATACCCAAAGGATCTGAGCAGAAGATTTCCCAAAAGTAAGCCTCCAAATGTTTTACCTTGACAGGTTCTGATTCATTCATGATTAAGACTCTGGTGACAAATCTCATTTCCTTTTTCACTAATGTTTTGTTATTTACTGTGACAAAATTTTCTAGAATGCATGGGCTGGATCTGTGGATATAAAAAACAGTCACTGCGCCCAGAAATCAAGCTTCTCACCTTAGTATCAATCACTATGCCTATTTTAAGACAAAGTATACAAGAATGGAAGTCAGGTGCACAGCACAAATATTTTCTGATGGCTACAAACACCTTTCAATGCTTGAAAAAGATCTGTTTTCTCCAATGATAGTACTGCCCCCATCAGTGCATATTGCAATCCTTCTATACCTTGATGTAGATGGTTTCATGAATGACCATCAGCTGTTGGCCAGCCTTTCAAGGGTAAGCATTTCTGTACAAAACTGGTCCTTGGATAAGAGTCCATTGTTAGTTGTTCAGTCATTTCAGTCGTTTCCGACTCTTTGTGATGCCATTTGGGGTTTTCTTAGCAAAGATATCGGAGTGGTTTGCCATTTCCTTCTCCAGCTCATTTTACTGAGGAGGAAACTGAGGCAAACAGGGTAAAGTGACTTACTTGCCAGGGTCATACAGCTGCTAAGGATCTGAAACCAGATTTGAATTCAGGAAGATGAATCTTCCCAATTCCAAGCCCAATGCTCTGCGCACTATGGCGCTACCTAGCTGTCCATTGCCAGACCCATCCTCAAAGCCTTTCCAGTTGGTGATAACTGCCAGTGCTTGTTCTCTGGGGCAGTGCCCTAGAGAAGCCTCAGGATCACCTACAGACCGCAGTGAAGCATCAGAGGAGGACTTGTTTGAAGGTGATGAAAAAAAAATCAAAAGGTGATATCACTTACCTCTAAAACGGTCTATTTGACTTTTCATATTTGAAGATTGAAATTGTTAAAACCTAAGAGATACTTTGGTTTTCTTGTGAGAAGGAATATTAAACATTATATGCTTTTCAGTGCCCCAGGCAACTAAGACTTTAAGTTGCAGGGCAGGTGTGAATTTACATGAAAAGAGAGAGAGAGTTCATCACTGGGAGTTGCCTATGCCAGAGGTGTCAAACACACAGCATGCACACATGCACTGGAACCAGATTCAAATATCTTTGGAAAATTTTTAACTAAAGAAATCAAAACGCAGTAAAACATAGATAATATTATATTTTAAAACTAAATCGATATGTGGCTTACAAGGATCCTTATGACCAGGTTACTGCCTTCTACCGTTTCTATTTGAATTTGACACCACCGGCTTATACCAATCAAATTACAGATAAGGTTAAAAAAGAAACATTATCATTACTAACAACAATAATAATAGCTAGGCCTTGAACATGCTATGAAGTAATTTTATCAGGCTATACATCCTTTTTCATGATATAAATTTATGCATTTACAGTGTCTTTGTAAAATGAGAAAAAAACACTTATCTGTTGCTATGGTTTAATTCTTAATTCTTTAATTTTGAATTCTTAATTCAGCCACAAAAAATGAACAGTAACAAGAGCAATTTGCTCTAAATAAACAGATTAAAAATCAGCTACTTAAGTTGGCAGGGGAGAGTAGGTTTATATGGAAACCTACTAAAATAAGGAATTTAAAACCTGATACCCTTAAACTGTTTCCCTAAAAAGATCTCCAGCTTCTATAAGGAGTTGGTGAAAGGCAAAAAAAGGCCCTAATATCTAAATCACTTGTTTCATTCCAACCCCAAATGGAACTACATGGATGTCTACCACAGTCACGAAGGAGACATGGTACAAGAAGAAGCCTATTGCTACTAAGGCAAAGGTAGAATCGAGACAAAAGCTGAGAAGGCTGGGATTACCTGAATGAAAGTAATTGAATAAGATTGTAGGCAGGAAGGCAGTGACTCAAGTCAAATGAGTAGGCACTACAAGTTTAATAGCTAGAAGTTTGAGGAAGAAATGGACAAGCCAGCATCCAAAGAAAGGATGACGAGGACAATGGACCACAAGTCACAAGGCTTCATTTAAACTCCTGGTTCCACCAGTTAAAAGCAACATGATTTCAGACAAGTCATCTGCCCTCTCTGAACCTTATCTACATTGACGAAATGGCTGATTAGTGCCAATCCATGGAGTGTGTGCAAATATTCCCAGCCTGGTTTCAGCTCATTACATGAAAATTTGGGGGGACCCTACTTCTGGCCAAGTGCAGGGACTCGCATTGTATGATGATGAAAAGTTCCCTAATTGGCTGCTGAGTTAGAGCTCAGTGTCTGTGCAAAGGGGGCGATCCACTCCGTCCATTAGCTTTCTTCCTTTTGGCTCTGAAGAGTAAGGACTGGTCGGAGCTGCCTCTCAAAAGCCCAGTGGGACAAGAGTAGATGGCCCTTACTTCCCCACCCAGCAGCAGCAGTCATGAGCACAAGGCTGCCTCTTCCCTCTTGTGTTTGTTCTTTGCTGATCACAGAGGAATAACAATTCCAAGATGGACATGTCCTGAAGACTTTGTGGGTTTGGAATATCTGGAGGTCCCCTTGGGGGTTGGAGCTGAATGGTGGCAGTAGCTCAAAGCAGGGGGAGGATTAGGAGCATAAACTGACTGAACAGAAACAGATGGTGCAGAAAGAGGGCCACCTGCAGAAAGTAGAATCTCCAAGGTGTGGAACTCCATGTGGCAGGGAAAAGAACTTGCCATGGATTCAAGCAAAAAGTCAATCCCAAATGTCCCCACCCTGCAGAGGGCTACATCAAAGGGGGGCTACAGGAGGACTCCATGAAGGAATAAATACCTTCTAGTACCAAGAATTATGACTTATTCCTTTGCAATATATGTTTCCTATATATGTGCCTTACTGCCATTAAATAAGAAATAGATGGATATGAGAGTCATTATGCATCATAGACAGGGAATTGCTCCAGCATCAGTAAGACCTATGTTCAAGTGCCACCTTTGATACATATAAACTGTGATCCTGGGCAAGCCATATAACATCTAAGTGACCCCATTCAACTCTTCTAGACCCCAAACTGCAGAGCACAGCTGCTCTACATTGGTAGAAGGAGTTTTTTTTTTCCTTTTAAATTTGTTTTATTCTGAATAAACAGCAAAAGTAAGAGAAAGAGACAGAGCATTTCCATATACAAAATAGGACAGAAAAAGTAGATTATTTGTGAAATCACAAATGTGCATTACATAGAGTGTTTTTTTAAAAAATATATATATATATATATATATATGTCAAGAATTCAACACATTATTTTCTAAGCTATTCTTCTTGTCTATGTTTCAGTAGAAAAAGAATTTATTCACCAGGAGATCCTTATCCCAGTGAAATCACAAGCCCTATCAATAATAAGAATAATAGCTTACATTTGCATAATGCTTTAAGGTTTGCCAAATTCCCAACACACATTATCCCATTTGAGCTTCAGAATAGCCCTGTAAAGTGGGCACTGTGGGAATTACCGTCATCTCTAAGAAAACTGAGGCTTAGAGAGGTAGTGAGTGACTTGCCCATTATCACATAACTGTGTCAGGGATTGAATTTGGGCTACCTTGTAGCTTTAAGGGTCTTTCATTCCATGCATCTGGTATAGGGAGAAAGTACAAATGTTAAATCTATTACCATGCTCTCTCTTTAGCTAGAAACAGAAGGTCCGTAATATCTTGTTGTCATTCTACCTTTTCTCTTCTGTCTGATCTTATGCCACTCCCCTCCATATGCTCCATTTTCAAGACAGGGTTTCTCCCATTCCCGAGCCAGCCTCACACAGTTCCTTCTCTGGGCCAGAAATATCCTTTTTCCCTGTTGACTTCCTATCCAACTTCTTAAGAGCAGCTCAAATGGGACATCTTCCATCTCAAGTACTCCCAGATCCCTTTGTTCTGTAGTCCTAATGCACTTATTGTTTATAGGTATTTGTTTATAATTATTGATTACAATTATTTGTTTGTATCACAGCCCTCTATTAGACTTTGAGCTATATGAGGGCAGTGCCTATGTCTTAGCTAAACTTTATATCTAGCATTGTGTCCTCCACACAGTGGGCACTGAATGCATGGATGAATGAATGAATGGATGAATGAATGGATGAATGATTGCTGTGTCTTACTATTATATGAGATAATATTTGTAAAGTGCCATATAGCAGGTCCTTAATAAATGCTTGTTTTCTTTCTCTTTCCCCTCATCAAAGTCAGTAAAGACATTGGGCAAATAATATTTTAAATCTATGAAAAACCTCTACCACTGGGTCTATTTTGATGTGATTTCACTTCCACCCAGTGCAATTCCTTGGGAAGTCAGGGAGAGGAGGCCAGGACATCTTTGGTAGTGTCTCAACTCAATGTAACCAGTATGTATGGACGTGGGTATACAAAGACACACCACTAAGTCTTATGTAATTTGACAAGTGGATATCAATGCAGATACTGCCTGGCTTACACATCTGGAATCCATTTTAAGATTTAAAAACTCTTTACTATCAGAAAAGGCTTTATTGTGACCATTCCGTGTCGGGATAGATCTAATTGGTAGGTAGGCACTTTATCTAGACATCAAGCCTAGATGTGCTTCTTTCCAACTTTCACCCACTGCTCCTGGCTTTGCCCTTACAGAACAAAGAGAACAAGGCTCATCCCCTGCCACATGACAGACTTTCAGAAGTTTGAATGGGATCGAATTCTAATGCCCAGTTTCCCCAAGTCTCCTCTTCTCCAGGTTAAGCATCCTCATCATCCTACAGGAGGATCTAAAGGTTCTTCACCATCCTAGTCGTGCTGCAATTTATCGATGTCCTTCCTAAAATGTGGTATTCAGAAGTGAACATAGTTCCCCATATGTGGTCTGAGGGACTGACTTTTTTCCTCCACATTCCTGGAATCTCTGCCTCTTTTATTGCAACCAAAGACTTAATGAGCTTTGATGCACACAAACTATCTCATCATGCCTCCCCCATCTTGTATTTGAAGAGTCAACTTTAATCCATGTTAGACTTTATATTTATTCCTATGAAATGTGATCAATTCAGCTCAATGATATAGCCTGTTTAGATCATTTTGAATCATCACTCTGTCACAGACTATATTGTCTCTCCCTCCAAGACTTATAACATCCATGAGCTTGCTAAGCATGTTATCTGAATTCTTCTCTCAATCCTTGATTAAAAAAAAAAAAGGAATACACGGCCAACCACAGATATTGAAGACCTCCTTCCCAGGAGACATCATTCTTTCAAAAAAGATTTATTAAGTGCCTACTATATGGCAGGCACTGTGCTAGGTTCTGGGGATATAAAAAGAGGTAAAAGATAATCAATACCTATTCTTGGGATCTAGCAACTCAACCAGTTGTGAATGCAGCTCATTATATTATCCTGTAGCCAACATTAGTCCATCTTTTTCTCAAGAACAACATGGCAGTCTTTCTCAAATGCTTTCCTAAAATCTAGGCAGTATATCTACAGCATTTGATAACCTTGTCAAAAAAAGAAGACAATAAGTTTAGTGTAATATGGCTTATCCTTGATGCAGCCACTGCTGAATACTGCTTCCCTTTCTACATGTTGAAAGACTATCTTCTTAATAAGGTAATAAGGTCCCCTTATCTCTAAATCTAGTGTTCTTTCCATCACATCATGCTAAAATAAGTGTGGAGTAAATTCCTGATAGTAAACCATTGGGGAAAGAAGCAAGGAGAGGAAAATCATTGGAAGTAAGGGCTACAGAATGGCAGAGCAGGTGTTCTGGGAGCATGCACACTCATCTCAGGGGCTGGAAGAATGGCAAAAGCTGAAAAGAGGCTCTCAGATCAATCTGGAAACATGTTCATCATTAAAGTAGATTCAAAGTCCATAATTCATATAAAATAACTAGTGTTGCATGTCAAGGCAAAATCCAAAGCAAATAATGATTTTCCCAACATTCTTTGTGTTTTTAAGAATATGATGTTCCTTATCTGTATGTCCATGCTCTATTTTATCCTGCATTGAAGTCTTCCTCTGACGCCATAAATGACTCTGAGTTATACTTTAATTGTTAGAAAAATTTCCCTACAACCAGCCTAAATCAGCATCTTCTTATTTTCCATCCTTTCCTCCTAGTTGTGCCCTCTGGAGTTAAGCAAAACAAGTCCAGAGGGATCTCTTTTACCTGTCTTAGCCCCCTATAAGTCTTCTCTTCTCAAGACTAACCATCCTTAGTTTCTTCAAGTAATAATCATATAACATGCAATCAAGGCCCTTCATCAACCCGGTTGCCCACTGATGGTAACTCTTCAAGTTACTAATGTTTCTTCTAAACCACAGAACCCTTTAAATGAATACAATACTAGAGAAGTAATCAGACAAGGGCAGAGTATGGCAGATCTATTAAGTCCCTCAAAATACTGGCTAAAATTATACTAAGTTTTTGTCGTTCTCTTTGGGGTCTGTTCCTTTAATCGCAGTCCAGCACTTTGCACTAAGCTGAACTGCAGTGGTTTCAGAGAAGGCTACATACTGCACAAATTGTATGGGGATGAAACTACCTTGAGATAACTAAATGTTTTTTGCCTATTTTGGCTTGGTCTATACGTCATTTCTGTCCCTAGAATCCATGGCCAATCACTACTTCCCTTCCATCTATTTCCTCCATGACTGGTTGGGTTTGATGTCAATATGTTTGAGAAAGCATGGTATATTGGGGAATTTTCAAGCCCCTTCTTGATAATATATTCATGTAAGAAGAAGAGAAGATGCTTTATAATTTTCTTAATGAATTATTTAAGATGATAGGCATTTAGAGAAATTATCCAGAAAAAGAAAAGTTCCCTGGGATTTTATCCTTCTTTTCAACTTATCTCCTTACTGCTACAGCTTGATGGGTTAAAATGAACCAGATATAAGAGAGAACATTTCTAAAAGAAGAAAAATACTCTTCTTCTCCAGCAGACCCAAATGGCAAATTTGCACTGTTAAAACATGTGATTTGTGTGAAAGAATATGCATTAATGGTGGAATGTATTAGAGAGCCCAATCAGTCTTTTTTATCTTTACTTCTAAAGTTCTCTGATCAGGCACTGATGTTTAACTAGTATTAACAGTACTGGCCTGATCAACAGAAAATCTTGACTCTGATAAATCTAAATACAGGGAAAAGTGGAATGAGGCTTTGGCCCATTTGGAGAGAAGGAGACCAAGGCTCTACACAAATTCACAGAACTATTATAACCTAAATATTTAGTTCCTGATTTCTCCATCTCTCCCAGGAAGGGATATATTTCAGATTCATTCTATGTGACAAGGCTGTTTCTATTTAACAGTGCCAAAAAAAGAGACCAGATATATTCATATGAATTTTATATTGGAAATAGTACACACAGGATTGGGGTATCATGGTTAATGATACTTAGTTAAAAACTAGAAGAAATCTCAGTAATCACCTAATCATAAGTTTCATATCTAGAGCTGAAAGGGGCATCAAAGACCATCTATTTCACCCTGTCATTTGAAAGATGAGGAAACTGAGTCCCAGAAAAGTGAAGTGACTTCCCCAAGGTCACACAGTTCACTGAATGGATGAAAACATACCTGGTGGTAGTAGTGTGGCAATAATCCAGGCAAGTTCTGACTTCTGGTCCAGTATTCTTTCCATGACACCATGCTACCTCTCAGTCAGAGCTAGACCCATAACAACTACTCATTTTAACCAATTTTTTTTCTGTTACAAAGTTTAAGGAACATGGATTTAAGTTTAGTCAGAACTTTCACTCAAGAAGAGACACAATGAAATTATAAAGAGTTGACCTTTGCCCTTTTAAATTTCTTATCCTGAAACTGTGTTTTCCCACATGCCTTTCAGCAACATCACCTGACTCTATAGATGCATTGAAATCACTGAGTATTAATGTGTATGTTGACTTGGGGGGGGGGATCTTGTTAAGGCCTTCACAGATTTTTCTCATCCACTTTTTCTCTGCAACAAACCACAATACATATCTTCTGATTACCATCATGGATATGTTTTTGCTTATGCTCATCATGGGCACTGCTATGTGAGATGACCAAGAGTCCTCAGGAATATCTACCATTGCCTTTGCATACAGGCTGAAACCGATCCTCTCGGTTTTTGTTATTTTCCTCTCGAAGGATGATTTGTGAGCCATCCTTCCATTTAGGTGCAACCGCCTTCCATCTTTTGGTTCCACACAGAATAAGACAATCAGCATTAATGTGGTTCATTTCCCAGGTCAACATTCATGCATTTACTCAGCTGGTCATTGAACAAGGATTTCACATTTAGAAGCCCAACAGTTAAATAAAGGTGCATAGATAGACTAAAACTTTTTGATTTGAGGAGCAGTATGGTATAGTGGATAGAGCAGTGAATCTGGACTGGGGAAGACATGGATTTGAATCCTGCCTCCTACACTTACTGACTTTGTAAGGTAAGTCACTTTCCCACTTAGGGCCTCAGTTTCCTTTTCTGTAAAATGAAGGGTTTGGACTCACTGATTTCTGAAGTCCCTTTTAGCTCTAACTCTACAATGCAAAAATCCTAGAACTTTCTGTACCTTTCTCCATCATTCTGCCCCTGTCCTTGTAGATGTAGAACAGAGCTTTGTAGGACCGAGGACATTTTGGTATTTTTTTTCTTTTTATATTTTTTATATCTTTCTTTTTCATTGTTCACCACAGAGTGGACAGTACATTGAGGACCAGTGCCTTTGTACTCTGCTGGGTGGCCTTTCAAACAGACATCATGTCAGTAGACCTTTCTCACTCAGTTGAAGCTCCCAGACCTAGCACTCCACTAGCCCTAGCCTTTGAGGCCCCAGTGTTCCATCTATATCCTGCTACACCACCCAAGTGCCTGAGGCCCGACTCAACAAAACGAGGAGCCAAATAACTTTGTCTTTAAGCTCTTTTTGCTCTTCATGTGGCATCTGGGTAATGGGTTTTTTCCTTGAACGTAAAAACACCTACCCTCCATGCTGTGTTCCATGTGGAGTCATGGTCTAGAGAAACAATGTGAGATAGTGGGGAAAGCATCGGAGTTAAGATGTCTAAAGAGCCAAGTTCTTGTCTCAACTTTATCACTAAATATTGATGTGACTTTGGGCAGGTCACTTCTCTACATCTCACTTTCTGCATTGATAAAATGAGGGTATTCACCTAAAAGAGGGAGGGATGTTATGAAAGAAATCCAAAGGTTCTAGTGGACTACAAGCTCAATAGGAGTCAGCAGAGTGATGTGGAAATCAAAAATGCTAATGAGCTATTAGGCTGCATTAAGAGGGGCATAGCTTCCAAGAATAAAAAGGTGATAGTCACTTTGTACTCTGACCTCATATGACTTCATCTGGAATATTTTGGTCAGTTCTGGGCAACTTGACTTAAGAAGGACATTGATCAACTGATGAGTATGCAGAGAAAGGAGGTGACGGTAAAGGGCCTTGAATCTGTGTCCCATGAGTATAAGTTAAAGGACTTGGGACATTTTGGCCTGGAAAAAGAAGATTCAGGGGGCTGTGTTCAAGTGTCTGAAGGCCTGTAGTGTGAAGAAGGGATTAGACTTGTTCTGTTTGGATACAGAGGGCAGAACCGGGAGCAAGGAGTAGATGCTACACAAAAGTAAGTTTATGCTCTAGGTCAGGAACAACTTCTCAACCATGAGAGCTTTCCCAAAGGGCAGTGGGCTGCCACAATAGGTGCACTGTTGGTGGGGTTGCCATCTGGGATTGTGCAAGATGAGTGACTAAACTGCCCCCATCCCTTGATCCAAGATAAGAACAAAAGTCTGAAATATGCCAAGATATTCATAACAGAATTCCTCGAGGTAGCAAAGGAGAGGAAACAAAGTGGAAATGAAAAACCAATGAATATACCTGAGAACAGGTATACTTACATTCTCATGGCAGAGGAACAGGGACTATGAGGACAGAGAGTTGTGGACGTTGTCAGATACGGTTATTCTATCGGAAGTTTTGGTTTAATTGTCTCCCTTTGTTACAAGGAAAGGTTCAATTTTGTGAGGAGGAAGAGCAGGGATTCCCAGAACTGATTGTGATGAATAGACAGAAGGTATAGATAAAAATCATTTTTAAGGGAGTTAATTTTTCTTGCTTCAATACACATTCCTTTATATTTCTTTCCTTGATCTCTCTTCTAAGGTCTATAAATAAGGAATTTTAAAATCTCATTCCTCCCAATAAAAATATAGGATTATAAATCTGTATTGGAATGTAAGAAATGCCAAGAACATTTTTAAACCTTAAAGTACTATATAAATGTGATTTCTCTTTATTATTAAAGCTCATTAGTAAAATGATAAATAATGGAGCTTTAACTATATTTTAATTCTGGCTTATTTTTATAGTAGGTAAGTTGGAATTATCCACTGATTGACTCATTCATCTATTCAATATCCTTTGAGCACCTACTATAATGACAGGCACTGTGCTGGGTCCTGAGTAAAGTATAAAGATGAATAAAAGGAGGCTATCAACTAGATGGGGAATAAGACATATACACAAAGAACTAATGCAAAATAGAATGTGATAAGTATATTAGAGTATCCAGAAAGCTACAATGTTAAGATATGGCTGGTGGCATCAAGAAAGGTTGCTTGGGGAAGGTAGCATCTATGTTGGGCCTTGGAGGATGGCTAAGATAGCAACCAGCATGTGTGGGGAACAAGACATGTCATCTCCCAGCTCCAGGCATTTGACTTGGCTATCCCTCATGCCTGGAACTTTCTTTCGCCTCATCTCTGCCTTCTGGCTTTCTTGACCTTCAAGTTCCAGCTAAAATCTCACCTTCTATAGGGAGTCGCTCCTAATTTCCTTAATTCTAGTGTCTTTCCTCTATTGATCATCTCCAATTTATCCTTGTGTTTAGAGCTTGCTTGTACACAGTTGTTTGCATGTTGTCTTCTCCTTTAGACTGTGAGCTTCCTCAGAGCAGAGACTGTCTTTTGCCTTTCTCTGTATCCTTAGGGCTTAGCACGGTGCCTGGCACATAGTTAGAACTTAATAAATGTTTATTGACTGATGGGGGTGGATGTGAGCAAAAACATGGGACACGCTCAGACTCGTGTGGTTGGCCTAAAGAATAGAGTACATAAATGGAGGCAGTATGAAAGAAGACTGGGAAAGCAAAAGGGAGTCAGATGGAATAGGAGTCTATGGTGGAGCAAGGCTAAGGGATTTGGGCTCTAATCTACAGACAACGAGGAGCCATTGAAAGCTAGAGATCAGAAAAGAGATCAAAGCTGTACTTTTAGAAGAGCAATTTGGCAATGAAAGTGAATGCAGTTGGAAGAGACTGGAGGCAGGAAGGCTAGCTACAAAGCTATTACAGTAGCCTCACTTTGAATGAATACAGGAAAGTTAGAATACAGATACCTTGACCAGGAAATCTTAAGGCTGTTTGTAATTCAGAAATAATCAATCCTAAATTCCTTAAGGTGAGATTTTTTTTTCCCCATGGGTCATTAGAACATGTCACCAGCATGTTAGAACTGTGCTGTACTGTGCTGGTGAGAATGAAAAGGAAAGGAAAGATGAAAGAAAGAATGCGTGCTCCTTCTTGAAGCCTTATTCACTAGGATACACCTGAAGTGACTCAACAAATGAGCCAAAAAATACACTTAGCTGAATAAATCCCAGCTCAGCCAGGACCAGTATGACCTTGAGGAAATAACTTACCCACTCTGAGCCTCATTTTCCTTATCTGTAAAATGAGTGTTAAGATTGGATGAGCTCCAGTGCTCCAGCCAGTTCAGAATCCTTGATCCCTACCTACGATCTGAATGACAGGAAAACTATCTGTCCAAGGAGAGTGGGTGGAGAGAATCATTTGTATGGGGAAAATTCCCTTTTAAATGGTGAAAGATTCTTACAGTCTTTTCACTCCAAAAGTGGATTAATGCTAAATGACACCTGACATGGAATAAAAAAAAAATTAAGTCATACCAACCTGGAGCTCTGAGAAATTAAATAGGACCTCTGTGGCAAATTGTATAAACAAACTTTTAGAAAGGAAGTAATTCATTATTACTTTTAAAAGGAAAAAAAAAACATAATTAGAGCTCAAAAACCATAATAGTGACATGTTCTACTGACCTGTGGAAAAAAATCATCTTAAGAATGAGTTTAGAATTGGTTATTTTTGAATTACTAACAGATCTAAGACGCCCTGGTCAAGGTATCTGCACCCAATCAGCGTTCTATTGGCAGCCACAAAAATAGAAAGCACTGAACACTAATGATTCGATGAGAAATAATTTTTTTAATTTAACCAAATAGTGTACTATCTACCTTATTTATTTGGCATTGTGATAGAAAACTAGATTGAATGGAGGAGGGAAGGGAGCAGTTGAGTGGGGAAGAATCCTCATAGGTTTTTGAAAGAATAGAGTGAAAAGGATCATTCCCCAGAAAAATCATTCACTGTGGAAAACTAGGTCAATCATCTTACTTCACAAGAAAAGCAGAAATTTGGGCAATTACAAAAGCCAGAGGATTAGAAAGGACAACCAGGAAGAAACCAGTCAGTGCCCCTCACTTCACCACCTACCTCCTTCCTGACTTTGGAAATAGGTATTTTTGAGCCATAAGAAATAGATGAGAAGCTGGAGGTAAGGGAAATAAATCACCACATTCCACTACGCATAGAGAATCAGAGCAAAATGATACTGTCTGTTCCAAATGCAGAGCTACTACGGTATGGTTACCAAGTATCCTTGCGACCCAAAGAGACTGAGGGGGCCTCCTGGGAAAATCCCTCCACGTTCACTTTTTAAGTGTGAAGAGCCCACCAGCATTTTCCCAAGGACCCAAGTAACTTAAAGTTTAGGGAAGTAATAGGGCTCCCAGACAAAGAGAATCTTTGAGTTTGAAGGGACCTCAGAGGCCATGTGATATCACCCATAGTTGACGAAGATTGCCCTTTACGACCTACCAGACAGGTAGTTACCCAGCCTCTACCTGAAGACCTCCAGGGAAGGGGGCCTCACTGCCTCCCAAGGCTACTAGTTCCACTGTTTGTGCCATGCAATCGTTAGAAAATTTTTCTGACATCACACCTAAATGTGTCTTCTTGCACCTTTGACTCATTGCTCCTGGCTCTGCCCCCTGAGGTCTAGATCTGGAGCTGTGACAGATGAGGACATTGAGGTCCAAGGAGGGTAACAAACTTGCCCAAAGTGATAAGCATCAGAAGAAGGATTTGAAACCAGACCCATCAAATCTTTCTACTATACGTCATCCTGCCCCCAATAAGGCTCACACATGCCAGCAAATACATTAAGATACATGAAGATTGTTCCTATGGCTTCTCTAGGCTAAACATCCCCAGGCCCTTCAAGAAATCCTCATGCGGTATGAAGATGAGCCTCTTCACCATCTCTACCTTACAAATCTCCATATTAAATGAAGGGTCTAGAACTGAATGTTCATAAGTGTTCTTACCTGGACACTGAGTCTCTTTCAAAGTGCCCTAAGAATGCACTTTTGGTTGCTATATCACACTACTGTGCGAATCACACTATTGACTCATGTTGGATTTTTGCTGCTATTCAGTCATATCAGTCATCTCTGACTCTTCCTGACCCCATTTGGGATTTTCTTGGCAAAGATACTGGAGTGGTTCACCATTTCCTTCTCCAGCTCACTTTACAGATGAGGAAACAGAGGCAAACAGAGTGAAGTGGCTTGCCCAGGGTCACACAGCTAGTAAGTTTCTGAGGCCAGATTTGAACTCAGGTCTTCCTGACTACAGGCCCAATACTCTATCTACTGCACTGTCTAGTTGCCTTACAGCCCACTAAGCTAAAGTAAAGATCTTTTTTAGATGAAATGCTGTCTAGCTATGACTCTCTGTCATAGCGGAGTTTGCTTTTGTTGTTTCTGAAACCAAGAGTAACACTTTACATAGACTTCTGCTTCTGGGAGCCAAGATAGCAGAGTAAGAGGAGAGTCTCTCTTACCCTCCCTTATTAACCCCTGAAAGCCCACAAAATATCACCCCAGGAAAAACCCTGGAACATCTGAACCAGAAGAAAGATGGGGTGCAGCAGGCTAGTATCCCAGGTAGCTTGAGGAATTAACTGGAAAGGCCCCTCTTACCTTGGGGGAAGGGGAGCAATACAGAATGGGAGGCATCCCGGCAAGCTAGTGGAAAGCCCCACCTCAGCATACCAGGAGGAGATCCTGAAGCCCAGGTAGTGGAGCAGGCAAACAGTAACACCTGGACCCCCGAATGCCTCATTGAGGGTGGGGGAACTGGTGGGAACCAGCTCTGAAAACCACCAGGTGGTTCGACCAGGCCCTAGGCTCCCAACACAAGAAGTTTGGGTCAGTGCCCTCTGCTCCCCAGCAGGAGAGCCTAATCTCTTTAAAGGCCAGGAAATAAGCAAACACCATGAGCAAAAACAAACGTATGATAGATTCATATTATGGGAACAGTGAAGATCAAGGCAGAAATTCTGAAGAGGACAACACTGTCAACAAACCCACATCTGGAACCTCTAAAGGGAATATGAACTGGTCTGAAGCCCAAAAAGCCTTCTTAGAAGAGCTCAAGAAGGATTTTAAAAGTCAAATGAGAGAGGCAGAAGAAAAAATGGGAAAAGAAATGGGAGGTATGCAAGAGAGAGTCAATAGCTTGGAATAGGAAGGACAAAAATTAACTGTAGAAAACAAGTCCTTAAAAAATACAATTGGCCAACTGGAAAAAAGTACACTGAATAAAACAAGTCCCTAAAAAATAAAATTGGCCAAATGGGGAAGAAGGTACAAAATCTAATAGAAGAAAACAATTTGTTAAGAATTAGAATTGAGCAAATGGAAGCTAATGACTCTGTGAGAGAGCAAGAATCAGTCAAACAAAAACAAAAGAACGAAAAAATAGATGAAAACGTAAAATACCTCATTGGTAAAACAACTGACCTGGAAAATCGATCCAGGAGACACAATCTACAAATTATTGGTGTACCTGAAAATCATGATGAAAAAAAGAACCTGGACAGTATCTTTCAGGAAATCATGAAGGAAAACTGCTCTGAGGTCCTAGAACCCAAGGGTAAAATAGCCATAGAAAGAATCCACCAATCACCTCCTGAAAGAGATCCCAAATTGAAAACACCAAGGAATATAGTAGCCAAATTGATGACTTGATGGTTTCCAAAGTCCTTTCCAACTTTCCAACTCAGATTTTATGATTCTGGTATTTTCTCCACACCCTCTGAAAACAGTAATCTAATCAAACCAAGAACACTATAATACTCCTCCCAGGGCACCATTCTCTCATATGGGTATGTCATTAATAATAATAATAAAGCATTTATATGGCTCTTTAAAATTTCAAGCGACTTTACATATCTCATTCCATCCTCATCCACCCTGGGAGGTAGCTGTTATTAGTACGCCCATTTTGCAGATGAAGAAATTGATACTTAGAGAAATGAAGTACATGAATCAGGGTCATAAAACTAGCAAGTCTCTGAGTCAGATCAGCACTTCCTTTGTAATTAAAGTTGCTTGAGGCACTAAGACGTTAAATGACTTGCCCAGGGCTACTCAGACAGTGTGTGTGTGTGTGTGTGTGTGTGTGTGTGTGTGTGTGTGTGTGTGTTAGAGATGGGACTTGAATTCAGTGGTTTAACTGCTCTTAATAAGGTATCATTTTAACTCATATCCTCTTAGAAACCCAGTGAAAGACTCCATTTGTCAGCATCACACATAGGCACTGCAGAGACAGTTGAATGGTATTTGATAGCTACAGCTGAGGGATTATGGTAATTAGCCTGAAATGAAGTTCTGTTATGTGAGCAGATCATTTAAATTACATAAATTATTTTGACCTGACCTGACTTCCCTCCTCCTTGCCAACAAAACAACACCAACCAAGAGGTAAGTGAAGGAAAATCCATTAAAGTAATTGCTTCCAATTGTTCTTCATACACAAAGTCCCCAATCTATGGTTTACTCCTAAATTGATATCCTGATAATTTGTGGTGTCTGGTGCCGTTCCCTCTGCTGTCATATCTTGTCTATGTACTTAGGCAAGCATGGACTTTGGACCTGGTCAGCATTTTAGCAGGTTCCTCAAACAAATTCAAACATACAAGGTGACTAACTGCTAGAAACCAGATTTGTTTTCCAATTAAACCATCAACCCACCTTGGCACGATGAGCAGCAGTCCAATTTCCCAAGGCCAAATAATAACATCCACACAGGTCTTGTTGCCTTCGAGTCCAGCAGGCTTTTCTCTCTACAGCACAGCCTCTCAAGGCAAATCTAGCCTTTGCCTTCTCTACCTGACTTTGCTATTGAGTCAATGAATGAATGAATGAAAAAGCATTTTTTAGGCAATTACTACATGCCCAGCATTGTGATAAGTGCTAGATATATAATGGGGAGCCCCCTACACCAATGAAATGACAAAACCCCAAATACCAGTTTCAAGTGGCTTGAATGCAGAACTGGGAGTCAGAGATTGTGGCTTCGAACCTTGGCTCTGCTTGATAGCTTTGGGATGCAGGGCAAGTCTCATCAGATACAAAACCGGGACATTAGACTAGAGGCCTTTCAAGGGCTCTTCCAATTCAAAATCTATGGTCTTATTAGCCTTTTTAATTTTTTTTTTTTTACTAATTTTAGAATTTCCAAAAGGGATTTCACAACCATTATCAAGCAGCTAATCAACATGTATTTATTAAGCAACTACTATGTGCCAGATCCTGTGCTATGCATGCACTGGACACATAAAGGTAAACAGAGGGGGTCTCCAAAGTCTTAGTGCAGCTTTAAGCCATTGCAGTTTTAACACCTTAAAGCCACGCCAATCCTTTTGGCCCCTATATGATCTTCAAAGTGCTTCTATTCTAATGAGAAAGACAGCACATGTCTATAAATAGGGACACATCATACAAGATATGTACAAAGTAGACATTCTTAGAGGTAGAGGGGGAGGCTCTCTCAGGTTCAGCACTGGGAAAGGCCTCCTACAATACAAAAGGTAGCATGTAAATGTTACTTTTTTTTTTAAAAAAAAGGATGGTAGAAAAAGAGCCTGATAAAAAGTGAGGTGCTAGGTGCTCTAGGAAAGAGTGAAAGGATTTTGAGATGAAGAAAAGGGGTGAATGTGGGTACTAGCATCCATTGTTTCTGTATTACTTCCATCACAACGAACTTAGTTTTTGCAGCCCAACCCAGGGAGCGATTCTAGGGCTTTGTCATTTCCATCATGGATTACAGAAGGCCAACCAATACTCTACAGGTCTATCACCATTTCGTTCAGTGGGCTAAAAAGCTTTGGGTTTAGGAAGCCCTCAATACTGGATTTATGGGTTTCTCTTTGGAGATTCTTTTCCTCTGTTTATTTTGAGAAGGCTACAAAAGACTGAATGAGAATCCCAGAATTAAAATACTCAAATACATTGGGCCCTGAATGTTCTAACTGATGAGTCATGGTCTATAAGGGCTTCATAAACTTTATCCACTGACGACCCCTTCAGCGCTTCTTAAACTGTGGGTCCCGACCCTGATAAGCTACTTCAAAAATTACTCGGGATTCTCTCTTGCTTAAAACCTTGAAGGTGCTCAACCTGAAAGCATTACGAGATAAGAGTCAGAGAATGAAAGCTGGGCCAAAAGCAAAACCAAGATGGCTGACAAAGGATAGAAATACATTTCGTTTTTTGGTGTGTGATAAATGTTATTAACCCTCATTCCTACCATTTGAAAAAAGCCTTCATTTCCATAGACAAGAGTCGAGCTGGAATGAACCTCAGAGGTCAAATGGTCCAACCTCCTCATTTTACAGATTTGGAAACCGAGGCCCAAGGAGGTAACATGACTTGCCCACGGTCGCACAGATAGTAAACATTAGAGGCAATATTTGAACCCACACTCTGGCTTCAGAACCAGTTTGTTTTTGTTTTTTTTTTTTTAATTGAACCATGGGCTATCAGTTCCACCTTAAAATATACAGCTGGGGGGGGGAGGGTTCAAGCTGTCAATGAAGGTAACTATGAAGCAAGCTACAAACAATGAAAACAACCCAGAAAATTATTTGCTGAAGCTAAATTTCTAACTCCATAAGATCCTCCTTCTGAAGGTTATTTTTCATCTTTATGAAATGGTAACTGAATCAAATATTGATTGCTTCATGTCCAGCATTTTACCATCAGCTCTATAATAAGTGTAAATTAGTACTTGGAGAAAGGCTGGATAACTTTTAGGAGATAAAAACCTTTGATAAAATCCATGTAGACAGAAATAACATATCAAATTTGAAAAGACTGAATAGTCTTAATTTCTGTTAAGCTTTGCATTTGATTAGGGGGGACATCAATATAATTAGACAGGAATCTATGACCTAACTACGTTTTATTCCCTTAAAAATTGAAAACTTGGGCTTTGAAAGTTTTTACTTACTACATGAATTGAATGTTTGTGATCACATCTAGAGGAAGTTATAAGGCAAATAGCCCTGAGAGTGTGATTGGGGTTTTGAAGGACAAGAGCCTTTCTGAAGTAAACAGTATCCCATTTACTTGCCTTGCCTGTTTTTGCATCAAGAATATTGTTTTTCTTTTCTTTTGGGATTGGGACTGTGTGTGTCCAACTCAAAGGGTCTCTTTCCATTTGTAATAAATCAAAGTTCTGTGTTGCTTCTGAAGCCCTGTGCATTTCTCCTCAGGTTAGGTCTCTATGAGGTAGGTGAAGCCATACCTCAAGTTATGTGTCCCAAGATGTTCCTCCTTTTTTTCTGTTCTCTTTCCTGTTCCTCTTTCTCTGTCTTCATTGCCTGCAGTGAAACATTTCACTTGGGCATATGGTCTTGCTTTTCTGCTCTGCTCAGCTCAGCTCTTTAGCGGATGTGCTCGGATGGTAGCGAGGGTTAGCCTGGTAGCACTCAAATGAAACTCTCTGGATTTGGTGGCCTCCAGGTCAGCCCAGAGGGTGCCACCAACATGTACTTCTAGCAATGGAGGGCAGAAAAGACTCTTTCTCCCAGGCCATTCCTGTTCCCTAGAATAACTGAGTTTATGCCCAAAGTCCTACTTCCTGAGGGCGTACTCCCTGTTGGCAAAGATGGGCATGCCCTGGAACCACAGGCAGCTTTGTCTTTCAATAGGAATCCCATCCTCTCTATCCTCAGAAATGTGACCCTTAAACCCGGCCAGAAGATCTGCTGGAAAGCTCTGCTATGCAACGACAAATCAGACTGGCTTCAACAGAAGCTCACAGCCAGAGAAAGAGCACCTTTCCCTCCTCTGAACTGCCTAGCTCTGCTTCCCAGCCCTGGACTTTCTTCTTCTTGGAGATGTGGACCGAGAAATCAAGGTGGAGGCTGAACCAAATGATAGCGTATATGGAATCAGGATTCCTATTACTTGTGACTGTTAGAAGAGTAGTTTTCAAAAGGAGAAAAAAATGGACTGAATTTATGGCAGAATCCCCTTGAGGTGTTCAGGGAAGGTAGTGGATAGATCAGCACATACTTAAAGTGTCCTTTTTTATATACTTAAGAGGAAGGGAAACATAATCCATGATACCATAAGACAACCAAGCCCTTAAAAAGAGGAATATTATTTTCTTTTCCAAAGGCATGCATTTGCATGATTTAAACCAGGGATATTTGGAAATTAAGTGGATGATGAAAATTACAATGGGCCAAAAAACAATATATTATAAAAAATCTAGTCAGTGGGAAACCAATTAAAGTGAACAAGGAAATGAAACATATAAGAGTGGAAAAGATGGAAGGAACAGAAGGTCTATGCTTCTTAACCCTCACATTCAGTTAAGTACTAGGGAAAACATCTAATATTAAAATACAATTTTAAAAAACCTCTTGACTTCTATTTATAAGGTTATGATGAGGCCAATTTTCAGAACCTGGTGATTTATTTCAATTTTCAGAGGAAATTACTCTGAAGATTTACACAGAGGAGAGAAAAAGTGAACTTAAGAGTCAATGAACCCTAGAAGCTCCAAGCTGGAAGGGACCCGAGAGGCCTGTGGTCCAACTCTGACCTCAACAAAAAGCCAAAGTATTCAATTCCTTCCCCATGGCCTAAGGAAACAAAGCCCATTCCATTCACCACCACCCCCCACCCAAAGCCTAGGTGATATGGATGGTGCCACATGGTGCCTCGCCTGGGAACTCTCCCCAGGGTGGTTAGCGGATGTTTGACCATGAACATAGGATGGGATACACAATTCCCTAATCTATTACTACAGGATGTCCAGATGGCAGATCCACATGGACAGTACTGATGATCCCATGTTTCATGTCAACATGGGCTGGAGTTACAGTTGCAGGCAGAGACTTCTAGAGTGAAACAGGGGAGGACACATTGTCATATCCTGCCCTAGATGGCTGGAAACACAGAATAGATTACAGGAACTCCAGAATGCCAGAGCATACCTTAAAGATCACCTAACCCAACCCTCAAAGAAAAGGAAACTGAATCCCTAAGAGGTTAAGGAGAAGCAGTGCGGAGGATTGAGGGAGTGGGGGAGAGGAGAAACAGCAGCAGCAGTAACACCAACAGCTCCACATTTGCAGTGAGGAAAGCTGGCTTTGAGTATCAGCCCCAAGACTTTCTCTTGGTTATGTGGCCCTAGGCAAGTCACTATGCTTCTGTGTGGGTGCCTCATTTTCCTTACCCGTAAAATAGGGCTAATATTGCTATACCTGCCTCACAAGCTTGTTATGAAAAAAGTACTTTGTAAACCTTCAAGTACAAAACAGATGATTTTGTTAAGGGATTTAGCAAGGTCACCTGTCTGATGGATGAATGATGGAATTGGTGCTTGAAGCCAGCTACTGCTACCTTCTAATGCTCTGCACCATCCTGCACTGAATAGAATGGTGGCCTTAACCTTGGTCTTGCCTAGGAAACAATTAAGCAAAGATTTTGCTTTATCTATTGCTGCAAAACATTAAACAGAGGCTGATGCAACAGGAAGTGACAGGAAGTAGAACAGGAGTGGAAAGAGATAATACCTCATCACTTCCTTTCATTCATTGCTTAGGCATCTAGGGTCAAGAGAAGAGGTGAAGGAGGAGGAGAACCTAGAAGCAGGTCTGAGTTCAGGACAAGAGACTCAGAGAAGTAGGCTGATGAGAATAAATTAAATTCTAGGGCTGGGAGGTTTACTGAAAACTAGCCTACAAGCTAGACTTGGGTTAGCCTCAATTCCTGGCCAGGCAAGGTTCTCAGAGTGGATGGACCATACTTGCATGCTGAGTGACCATGATGCATTGTGTTTTGTTTTGTTTTTTTTTTGTTGTTTTTTTTTTAACACTCTTGTGCAATGAAACAGGTATGCAATGCTTCCTAAATGGAATGGCATTCCATTCAGGTCTAATTGGCAGGCTTCTTTGACAGTGACCCTTGAAAAAGACATAACTCTTGAAAAAGAAATGTGACTGCAGGAAACCAAAATGGACAGAAATCCATCCTGACACCATCTGCCTTCCATGCTGAGATAAAATGTTATTAGCTACACGACACATTCATTCATAAGCAAGATAAAAGCAGACCACCTGTGATCCATTTCTTTCGCCATGATTATTAGAAAAAAGCATAGTAATTTTACTTTGATGTAATATGAAAAAATCCCCACGAATTCTACCAGTCTACATTCAACCAATGACTGGGAAAGTTGTGCTTTTGTAGGTTATGAGGGTAATTTAGACTCTGCTTTCTGAGTTTCATGTCTCTGAACTTGTGATATATGAATTAATGGGAGCTTCTCCTTTAAAGTTTTCCCATCTCCTCCTCCTCCTAAGCAATCCTTAATGACTGAGCAATAGGATGAAGAAGGGGGGAAAACCTACAGCTTTCTGGGGCATTTACTAACTTTTTTCTTTATATATCACCAAGAGATGTAATGTTTCTTGTTATGCAGACAGCTTTAAATTGGGATTGGGAAGGAGGTGATGGATGGCTACATTTGTGGACCCTTAAGTCAAACGTATTCCACTTGCATTTCAAAATATGTCCAGTTTTGAAATATTTCTTTCTATTAGGAAATATCCCATTAGTTAGTTCTGATGAAAGCAAATCAATGGGAGCAAGTCAGACTTTAGGAGGAGAAAAAAAGTATTACATTCAAATAGAGCCAACGTAATTTCTAATGCTGCTGCACAGACAATGGCACTTTGGCATTCCTGGTCCTGAACAATGATATCTATATGGCCATGGAAATGTACTTTCCAGGGAGGAAGGGGAAGGGAAAGAGAATAAGCATTTGCATAGTGTCTGCTATGTGTCAGGCACTGTGCTAAGTGCCTTTTACAAATGTTATTATATCATTTCATCCTCAAAATAGGTAGAGAGATAGAACCTGTTATTATCTCCATTTTACAGTTGAAAAAACTAAAGCAAACAGAGGTTAAGTGACTGGCCCAGGGTCCCACAGCTAGTATGTGTCTAAGGCTGGATTTGAACTCAGGTTTTCCTGACTCCAGACTTAGTACTTTATCCACTAGGCCAGCAGTTGCTTCTTTCCAGAAGGAACAACTGTGTACAAAATAGGAACCTTGGTTTAAAGCTTGCAAGAGACTCAAAAGCCAACTAGTGACATCCCTTCACTTTACAGAGGAGGAGTGAAAGGCTGAGAGACATGGAGCAAGTGACTTGATCAAGGCTACACACAAGTTCATGGCTCCAGAAGAGCCCTTGTCTGATCTCATCATTTTGCAGAGAAAGAAGTGATTTGCCCAGAGTCATAAAGATCACTGCAAAAGATTAGATGTGAACCTTGGCCTTCCTGATTCCAAGGCCAGTATTCTACCCACTATACCAGCTGTGGCAAATCCAAAAATATCCAAACACTGAGAAATCTAGTTGAAATCATATGAGAGTCAACATTAACCTTTCCTTTTCTTTTGTAAGTAGCAGAAAGGAAATGTTTAGTAGAGTTTGTATGACCAGAACTAAGAGGATATTCTTCCTTCAATTATGGAAATGAAATGACTGACCATCTCTAGTCCCTATTCTTAGATTGCTCAAGTGTATGTCTGTAATAGGATTGTGTTCTCTCAGAGTTCACTGTGATACAGATGTGAAATCATAACTCTCAAATAATCACATCTGTCCACTTCCCACCCAATTGCTGCCATCAATATGGTTGGCCCCTAAAGCAGGAGCTCATCCTGGTCTCCCACACCAACATAAAGAGGTTCCATTGCATTTTCAGGCTCTGTGAAAACAACAAGGAAACTTTTTTCAACCTTCAGAATGAGTTCTGCTTTGAGTATCTTTGGAACAATTCTTCATACCATTTAGTCAAAAGAGACCTACATATTATATTTGTTTTTCTCCTATTTCTAGGTGTTATGTCCTTTTATTCACAGCTTGGACGTACTTTCTTCAGTTTAAAGTAATAGTCTGCTTAATCATATGTCTTCAATTCAATTTAACAAGCTTTATAAGTGCCTAGTATATGTAAGGTGCTGAGTTAGGCACTGGGTCCCTACCCTCAGAGAACTTACATTCTTTGGAGGCATAGGGTTGTGGTGACATGAGATTTGACATTCAGAGGGATGAGAATACAAGATGGAAAGTGACTGAGGTATAGAAGACACCCAAAATAAGTGCTCTAGGGAAATTTAAGGAGGAACCATCTTCATTCCTCATTGTTGATCCGCTCTCCCCTAGGCAGAGGTTGGGACAAGGGGTGGAGGGACCAGAAGAGGAAGTAGCACCTGAACTTGAGCTTTGAAGGAAGATAAGAATTCTTAAAGATATAGGGCAGGAGAGTACATTCTTGGCATTGGGAACAGCCTTGACAAATGCCTAGAGGTAGGAGATAGAATGTTAAGTACAAACAACAGTTAATAGCATAGTTTAGCTGGAACATAGAGTCTGTAAAGTGTACTATGTATATAAAGAGGTTCCTGCGTTTTCAGGCACTGTGAAGACAAGGAAACTTTTTTTAAAGCAGTGTTTAAAAAAGGGGGAGGAAGGCTATGGTTCCCTGAGCATGAAAGACAGAATTTCCTGGGGGCCAAGCCTAGGCCATCTCAAAGACAGTGGCCTAAGTATGAGCTGGGAGATGTTACAGTGACTCTTTGAGAGATACTCAGAATTGTTGATGGGAAATCCCCATACTCATGCGAAGATGCCTAGCAAAGACATACCTAACACCCAAACCATCAAAGACCTGGTTTGATTCCTGTTCAAAGGAAGGGAAAGTTGAGTCTCGCTGAGAGAGAATTCTCTTCTCTCTCCTAACCCTTCTCTTCCAGGCTAACAATAAGAGCTAGGTGGTATAGTGGATAGAGAGCCAGACTTGGAGTCAGGAACACCTGATTTCAAATCCAGCCTCAGACACTTGCTAGCTGAGTGACCTTGGAGAAGTCACCTAATCCTGTTTGCCTGAGCTGCCTCATCTGTAATATGAACCGAAGAAGGAAATTGCAAACCACTCTAGTATCTTTGCCAAGAAAACCCCCAATGGGGTCACAAAGAGTCAGGACTGAAATGACTCAAACAACATCTACAGAGCATTTCACCTTGATTAGCTCACTGAGAAGCAGACTAATTCTAAGTTTCTTGGTTTCACATTCAAAAGCAGTCCCCTGAAAGGGGATGATATACTTTAGAAAAATTCCAGCCTCTCTCCTGCCTTGGTCCCCTCCCAAGTCATCCCCACATACTGTCACACAAACAGAAGCTCAGGCAGAAACTTAGCCAATATTAAAGAAGTGATGCTAACTCAGAGTTCAGGACAAACAGAGAGAGTTCAGGGTGAATAGTGGAGGTAACAGGAAAGGCAAAATGGTGCTTTATCAACCTGCTGTTCTTGTAGTTGTATTATGCAATTATTAAGTAAATAGAAATAATCCCAGGTCTCTGATTCCTGGTGTATGTTGGGGGGGAAGGCAACTAATATATTAGGAAATGATCCAAGCACACAGACAATGGGTTCAGATACATCCTTGGACCCAAACTGGGCCATTTTCTGAGCTCTGATTGGGGAAGAAAGAGGCCTGGGGAGGTGGTATATGCCCATGAGTATTTGTACATGTGTGTACTAGTTCCAAGGCAGTGACAGATTTGGGAGAACAAAGCATACTTGGGCTATTTGCCCCTCATTTTCCCAACATTCTTCCTCCCATGAGCACCCCATATCTTTTTCTCAACCAACCCCTGCCAATCTAAGGAGGTTCTTTGTCTGGACCACATATCCAAGTTAGAATGGAGCCTCAGAGGTCAGGAAGAGGGAGTGGGTTGGCCTACCACCGGTCACAGCTTTCAGGCCTTAACGAGCTGGATTGGACCCAAGGCAGAAAGGCTAAGGCAGTGAGACTAGCAGTCCAGCAGAGCTGATAACTCTCTCTACCTCCCCCAACACCAACACCACTACTTGATCCCTACCAAAGTGGGGGAGGCGGTTGGTAAATGTGACTATATTGATAATCGGATATTTTTAGAGGACACATTACTCGACATTTTCTCTAAGTTATAAACAGTGTTCTTCTAAAAGACAAAATTATCTGCTCATTTTATGTTCATACCTCCCACTTCATTGGGAAAGGAAAGCACATAAACAGATGAGAAAGATTAAAGGTACCTCTTTTTTTTTTCCTCTGCAATCCTATTGAGGATGTAGAACAGAAAATCAGAGCGGTGCCTGATTTTCTCGGGGCAGTTGGCTGGTTAATTGGTACTAGATATGTCAGAAAGGTGATTCAGGCTCCAATTCAACCTTAGGGATAGGTTTAGATAGCTTTACCTGCTCATGCATTTGCATCCTCCCCTCTCTCTGCTAGAGGTGTCAGTGGGATGATGTGTCTGAAAAATCAATACCAGGCACTGGCAGAACAATACTTCCTGAATGACTTTTCCTGACATGATTTCTTCCTTTCAGCCTGATTTCTAATTCCAATGGCAGATCCTGTTAGAACAGCCAAGTGGATGTTGCAGCCCAGAGGATGTTGCAGCATTCAAAAACTTCTAGTGCAATGAAACCTCATTTATTCAGATCCCATTCATTTAGAATTTGTGATCATTCAGAGACAAGCTGAGCTGAACTTGCTCTCTGAACTCTAAGGGATGTATTTCCTTAACAACTTAATAATGGGAACACAAATAAGAGGACACTATTTAGCGTCCGTGAGAGCATAGGACTATGTTCTGACACTTATGAATTGGGGATTTTAGAGTCAGACTGTGAGGGCAGGAAGGGCCCTTAGAAGCCCTCGTCTAGTGCCTTAGCTTCTCATTGTATGGGGTGGGGGGGAACTGAGGTACAGAAAATGAAGTCATTTACCGAAGGACACTTCAAGTCTCCTTCACCACAGGGTAGGAAGGAAGAACTCGGATCTCTTGGCGTTCAGACCAGAACTCTTTCCACTCCAACACTGAGTTTAATGTGCTAATTACCAATCATTTTAATAAGAGTTTGCAATTTATATAGTAACTTGGGATTCATAAAATACTTTTTTCAGCTCAAATAGAAAGGTAGAAATGAAGGAAAAAAAAGAAGGGAGGGAAGAAAAGTGGGAAGGAAACATTTATTAAGTGTCTACTATGTGCTAAGCCATGTGTTAAGCACTTTATACAAACATATTATTTGATTTGAAGTAGATAGAGGGTGATATTTTAGATTAGAGAGGTTAAGTGATTTACCCAGTTACACAGCTAGTAAATGTTAGGTCTACAATTGGAACCCATGTTTCTTCTGACTCTTAAGTTCAGCGCTGTTGCCACCATACTGCTGTTCCATGAGCAGTTCAGTAAAGTCAGTCTGGGCAGAGGCACATTGTGATAACGTTCTGTTATCTAGCTTTTGTTATATATATACTCGAAGGCAAAATTTTCTTTCTTTTTAAAGAAAAAAAAATGTTCTGCAATTGAGGTTTTCCACAAATTCAGATCATCATCTGACATATTTGTGCAAACTGATGAGTATGGGATGGTTGGGTTAGACACCAAATAAGCCATAAGGTAATATATTTTATAAAGTTATTTTTTGTTTCCCACGTAGCTATCCTGCATCTCTCCCCTGCCCTACATGTGGGCATTTTCCCAGCTCCCTTGCCATCACTCACTCCTGGCCACCAGGAAGAGTGACCCTCTGGCCACTCTCCCCCTACCACAGCCTCATGGAGCAGAGTTGCTTTGCCCTCCACCTATTCTAGCCAGCCAGGCCCTCCACGGAGCCTCATTCCATCTAGTCATCTTGCCTCCATCACCTAATCAGGATGCCAGGGTACACCTGAATACTGCCTCAACCTCTTCCTTAGGTTGTAAGAATCAATTTAACATTCCTATTGCTAAGGGGCAGCTAGGTGGCGCAGTGCATAGAGCTCCAGTCTTGGAGTCAGGAGGACCTGAGTTCAAATCTGACCTCAGACACTTGACACTTAACTAGCTGTGTGACCCTGGGCAAGTCACTTAACCCTAATTGCCTAACCAAAAAACAAAAAAAAAAAAACCCATTCCTATTGGTACTGGAAAGGACACGGACCATCTACTGCAATCTGTCTCCATCCATCTAGAATCCTTGTGGTCCAGTCTTGAGCGCTGCCTCTCCTGAAGCTCCCTCCCCCGCCTCTCTACTCCCACTTCCCTTGTGTCCATCACAGCTGCATGTCAATTCTTTTACTCTTCTTGACCAGCTGTCTCCCCTACTCCCCACAGTGACTGTTCCAAGCCTTCTATTCCTTACTGAACTCTCCTATACTCATACATCTGCACTTTGTGATCAGCGGCCCTAACCTGACAATTCACTAAAAAAATGAAGCCATTGGAACAGAGCACCCTTTCCTCCCCATTTCCCAAATTTGTATCCCTACATTGTCAACCCCCAGTCTTCCCTGCAGTCTCTGAGAAGGAGGGGCCTTTCATTCTGGCCAATGCCGACCACTTTGCTTGTTCTCTTAATCCCATCCCCTGTCATCTCTTCAGGAACTTGTTCCTTCATTCCCCCATCTCCTTAATTTTCAACTTCTTATCTACTACTTCCTACCCTGCTGTCTCTAAGCATGCTCAAATCTCCCCCACTCTAAAAAAACATTCCCCTGATCCTACCATCTCATTTCCTGTATTTCTTCTCTCTTCACAGTCAAATTCGTCAAAAAAGTTGCCTGGACTCACTGCCTTTACTTTCTCACCTTAAACTCTTGCGATCTAGCTTTCATCTCTACCACATGACTGCAACTGCTCGCTGCAAGGCCATCGATGATCTCTTTATTATGAAATCTACTGAAATTATCTCAGTCTTCCTCTTTGTCAGAGGACATTTCTGCAGCATTTGACACTGCTGACCACTCCTCCTTTGGGAAATTTTCTTCTCCCTAAGTTTTCTGGATACCTCTCTGTAACACTTCATTTCCTCTCAATTCTTCTCAGCCTCCTTTAGAGGATCAACCTCCATCTCCTCCCTCTATGTGTGGGTGTACCCCGGGGCTCTTTCCTGAGCCCCTTTCTCTCCTCCTTTTATACCCTTGCACAGTACTTATCATCAGCTCCCTCAGATTCAACCATCTCCTAAATGCAGATGATTCCCAAATATAAGCATACATAGTTCTCATCTCTTCTTTGGGCTCTAATCACATATCTCTGGTGGACATCTTTGGATGGCCCACAAGTCACCTTAGACTCAACATGTCTGAAAATGAATTCCAACCCCTCTTCTTAACTCTTAATATTCTTCTAGGCATCCACATCTGCAATCATCCTCAAGTCTTCATTTTCACTCACTTCCCATATCAGTTGCTAAGTCTTATCAGTTCTATCACTACAGCTTTCACATCCACTCCCTTCTCTCTATATACATAGTGACTACTATAATTCGGGTGTTCATCATCTCTCATGTGAATTACTACAAAAGCCTCCTAATTTGTTTCCCTGTATCCAGTTTTTACCCTTCCTAATCTGTCCACCACACAGGTTCCAGTTTGATGATAAAGTACAGGCTGGATTCTATCCTATTATTTCTGAGATAAAATACAGATTCATCCCTTGATCTGGTCTTTAAATCTCCTATATTTCCCAGTGGATTGTGTATTTCTCCCTCTCATGCCCTCTATGCCCCACCAAATTGGCCTATTCCATCTCCTACAACCATATCTTTGTACAGGTTATGCCCCATGCCTGGAATGCTCTTCCTCCTCACATCTGTCTCTAGGAATCCCTAGTTCCCTTCAGGAATGGGTTCACATGGTATCTCTTTCAAAAGGCCTTTCCTGATTCCCCTAGTTGTAAGTATCCTCACCCCCAAATCACTATGCATCCATTTGCAAGTAGCCTGTAGTTGCTTATCTCTGAACATGTTGTTTTCCACAAGCAGAATTTAAGTTCTTAGAGGGTAGGGACTGTTTCATTTTTGTCTTTATATCCTTGGTACCTAACACGGTGTCTGACACATAATAGGTGCTTAATAAATGCTTGCTGATTTTCTTTGAAAGCAGAAGTTTTCTGCACTATGTTCTGTTTCACGATTCCACCACATTTGTCTGGAGCCCGGGATTGTGAACACCAGTGAATGGCTTCCCAGTCACGTTGAGCTTCTGGAGCTCAATGCAAATGCCAAGCAATCTTGAAGGGCAAAAGGAAAGTGAGTAAGCTTCGAAATTTCCTTTCTGACAACCACTCAGATTTTGTAAACATATGTTGCAAAGACATTATCCAGTAAGAGCATCCCAATCTCCCCAAAGAACCATACTAGAAAGAGTACAATTTTTTGAGCATCTGTTTTTAAGAGATGTTTCACCTTTTAGGATTGGATCAAAGCACCATTGTTTTTATTCTCTGAGTTAAAATTACAGGCAAATATTCATAGGAGGTTAATTTGCCATGTTAAGAACTGTCAGATGTGACAACTTTCCAAATTTCCTGGGCATGGGATTCTGTTTTCTTGTGGGCATTTCCTTGTCTTCAGTGTCTCACTTCCTATCCATATGTGTTCTCCAAGAAATTTCATCACCAGCGATATTTTTTCATGGCTAGAGAGGTGCCAACTGCTCGCTCATTGATCCCGTATTAACCGGGCCAGCTATGAGCACACCTGTTCCTACACTCATCTATTTTTGGATTATAAAAGTGCCAATACTATTTCTTCTGAGCACAGGGCTGGGCACATACATAGACACTCAATAACCAAGGCTGTATTGATTGAGAGAACAGTTTGTAATATTGATGGGGGAGGCCTTGGCATTGCCCATTTCATCACTCATGGGAATATTACCAGTGGAGGGAGCCTTAGAGGTCATGTTGTCCAACCCTCTCATTTTAAAGGTGAAGAAACTGAGGCCTAGAAGAGGAGTGACTTTCCCAAGGTCACACAACCATGGCTAGTATAAGAACCCGGGTCTTTTAACAATAAATTCATATACTGAAAACAATGTGCTTCAAATTCCAAAGAATGAGTCATAAAAAATTTGCTAAAAGTTTTCACAGGAAATATGTAGTATTTTCATTTATCTTTAGTGTTGTTTAGAAACCACATGAGTTTCCAAGTTCTCTCAGGCCTATGGCATCAGATATTTCACTTAACTAGAAAATTCTTTTTAGTTCTCTCACCAACCATGTCTAAGAACATACTGGCCTTCCACTTTAGCTTTAATATGTATTTCTAAACTCAGTCCTCTTGTCTCTGACTTATACATATTCAGGACTCTCTCACTCCCTATGGCCTGTGTTTCTGAAACACTTTATTCCTAACAAGAGTAAAGGAAAAGACAACTTGTCCAATTCTGAAAGTTCTGTACTCCGCACAAAGATTTTCATTTTGTAGAGTGTGAATTCAAATGTAATATCCTAACAAAAAGAAATGAACTAAGGGAATCAGGAAAACTGTGTTTTGCTGAAGTTACATGTGGGCACTTGGCACATACCCCATTTCACTCTATATCACAACTGGTAATCATGAGATTCATGGATTGTGTTGCCTCTAGTCACTCCTACCACCACGTGAGAATACTACTCTGACATAGCGAGCGTGATCTGGTGGTGTTCTGGTAGACCATTGATATCAAACCCCACTTTTGCCACTTGTTCTTACAGCTGTGCACATGAATTATCTTCTCAGCTGAACAGTCATGTAGCCAATAACAGAATAAACTCTCAGATAATCGAAGGGAAGGGGAAAAGGACAAAATGGATGACTTGTTTTTGTTTTTTAAGCTGCTAGAAGGGCAGAAATAGACTTTGTCTTATCTATTGAGCTTACATATTCACCTTGCCTAGCTTTCCCCCTCCCCTTGCCTCCACTGCCTCAAATACTCATAATGCCTATAGAAACTGATTTTCAAGATAACTAAGGTTTCTTTTTCCTCTTCTTTTTATTCTTCTGCTTTTTGAGAAACTAAACAAGTTGGCCTTCTTCAGGGTCAATAGGATAAAATAGGGGCCAGATATGGGGAATTGGCACATGGGAGAGAATTCCCTTCCCTTCCATCAAGTCCAACCCTCTCATTTTCCATATGAGGAGACTGAGGCACAAAAAGGTTAAGTGATCTGTGCAGGGCCACACAGCTATTAAACTCTGAGGCTGAATTTGAACTCAGGTTTCCTGACTCCAGCTTATTCACTATGCCTTGGGGACTCTCAACCACAGGTCACAATGCTTTCTCTCAGATTTCCAGGTGATCCAGGAATGCCTTTTTCTGATTGAATATGAAATAGCTTTTTCATATTTAATTTTCATTTCCTATTTTTCATATTTAATAGGACACATAAAGATATCCCCAAATAAATGCTGCTCCCAGTTCTCATGTCTGAAAAACAGTGAGGAAAACTAGAAGAATCCACTTCTGGAAATGGCTTTTCAGCTCAAAGGCTGGAATTTTTGTTTCTTACTCTCTCCCCCCGCTTCCCCCTTTTTGGAGATGCCTCAAGCCTTGTTTTGGGGAACAACATAGCAAGGACACGGAAGGCCTATAATACTGTCTGACTTTGGGAAAGAACTCAGTGCAGTGATACACCTACATTTCTTCAGGAACCTTGTGTCAGTGTTTTGTGAACCTCTGGATACATATAGTCATCCAATAGCACTTTGAGATGTTAAGTGATCTGAGAATCATTTGAATACTATTTTAGGGGAGGTGATTAGTAAGAAGCAACGGCCAGCAATTATTTTAAAATGAGTTGTGTCTCAAGAAAAATCAGAGTGTAGATTTTCACTACCAATTAGAATATCAAATATATTTTTGTTTTTCCCTCAAAATAGAAGCCAAAATTTTTATCCCTATTGTGTTTGTTAGCTGGTCAACTATGTGCCCAACAGTGTGTTGAGTGCTTCTCTGAGGTTAAAGTGTGATCTGAACTACAGAGTATGCTAAGAACTAACGAGAAAGTATTCATGCCCTGAAGTGGCTTTGAAGCTAACTGGAAATAGAGACTCCATACATATAAAATAATACTAATAATAGCATGCATATAGCACCTACCATGTGCCATGCACTGTGCTAAGCACTTCACAATTATCTCATTTGTTCCTTATCTCATTTGTACCTGAGAGGTAGGTACTGTTATTATCCTCATTTTAAAGCTGAAGCAACTGAGGCAAAAAGAGGTTAAGTGACTTGCTCAGGGTCACACAGTTAGTTAGTGTCTGAGGGCAGATTGGAACTCAAGAAGATGAGACTTCCTGACTCCAGGCTCTGTACTCTGGGCACTGTGGCGCCACCTAGCTGTCCCTATGAATAAGTGTCAATCAACATAGTTTAAGTCTGAAAAGCAGCGGGGAGTAGTAGATGAAGAGGAATTTGCCTTGGAGTCAAGAAGTCCTGGGTACAAGTCCCACTTCTAATACATACTGGATGATCTTGGGCAAACCCTCCACGCAACTCCCTAAGACTATGAGGTTCATATCCACTAGTAAACAAAAGAATCACCATTCTGGTCCCCAAACCAAAGGAATGTATGTAGGTACATACAAGAGGGGTAGAGAATAGTGGAATAAGAAATGTGGAGATGATGGGAGAAGCTAGGTGGCTCAGTGGATAGAGGACCGGCCCTGAAGTCAAGAGGACCTGAGTTCAAATCTGGCCTCAGACCAAACACTTGACACTTACTAGCTGTGTGACCCTGGGCAAGTCACTTAACCCCAATTGCCTAAAAATTAAAAAAAAAAAAAAGAAAAAGAAATGTAGAGATGGAGATATTTTTTTAAAGAGGTCCCCCAGAGAAACTACATCCTGATGGGGAAAATTGTCATGAGTGGGGGAGGAACAAAGAAGGACATTGGAGCTGGAAGAAGTGATATGTTCAAATACACAGAAGCAGGAACTAGAAATTCCTGTTCAGGTCAAAGCCAGCATGTGTATTTGCCTAGAGCAGAGCCAAAGATACTGGGACAGGAAGCGGAGCGTGAGTGGTGGAAAGAGCAGTGGATTTGGGCCTGGGGGGTTGAGACTTCAATCTGTGTGACCTTAGGGATGCCCCTTCCCTTCTCTGGGTTCAGTTTCCTCATCTCTGAGATGAAAGGGCAGAATGGGATTATCTCTAAGGTTGCTTCCCAGCCCTAATCCAATGTTCACTCCTCTGAGATATGCAGGTTGAGCAGACTGAGTGCCTAGGAGGGCCAGCCATGAGACACAGCCTAGAACAGATCACACGTGGTCTCTAGGCCACAGGTTCCCCACCACTGCCCTAGATGCTACATAACAGTTTCTTCACCACCTAAGTCAAGAGATCCTCATTTGGGCAAAAACGGATGAGGAAAAATCTAATTTTAAAAATTAATATACCGAATTCTATACGATAACTGCACATTGAAGATTCGATGTGTCTTAAGACACATGTCACCTTCATTAGCTGTGAGGACTTTTGCTGAGCTGAAGGCACATGTTGAATACTACCTTCAATTTTAGGCAAAGAATTCTTTTACAAATACTTCCGCAGCTGAGACATGTAAGAAATGCTGGCCCCCAACACTACTTAACGTCCTTCTTAATACAGTGAACAAAATGCAGTAACTTATTTCTGATCTGCTCCTCCGGGCCATGCCTTCAGTCTCTGTAACTTTGTTCTTAAGGAGACGCTCCACTACAGTTTCTCATACAGGCTGCAAGACCAGGGAAATGGGACTTAGCCCACTAGGCAGTGGCTCCTTGTATCCTACCCAGACAGCTTTGAATCTATCCTCTTTTACAAATACCCCTGGACAGGAGGCAAGGAATCAAAATTTATTCCTATGTCAGAAAATTCCTATATGCGTCGAATCCAGTCAAATGAAGTTTTGTTTTGTTTTCTGGAAATCTCAAAGGCCAACTGTCTACCAGTATCTCTTTTTTTTAATTTTTTTAAATAAATTTATTTATTTTTTTGTTTTCAACATTTACTTCCACAAGATTTTGAGTTCCAAATTTTCACCCCATCTCGCCCCTCCCCCACCCCAAGATGCCATGCATTCTGAATACCCCTTCCCCTAGCCTGCCTTCCCTTCTATCTCTCCCCCCCTTCTCTTATCCCCTTCCCCTTCTATTTTTCTGTAGGGCAGGATAGATTTTTGTACTCCATTTCCTGTATTTCTTATTTCCCAGTTACATGTGAAAACATTTTTTTAAACATGTGTTTTTAAAACTTTGGGTTCCAAATTTTCTCCCTTCCTCCCTTCCCACCTACCTTCATTGATAAAGCAAGCAACTAAATATAGGTTATATATGTGCAGTTATGCAAAACACTTCCATAGTAGACATGCTGTGAAAAACTAACTCTATTTCCCTTAATCCTATCCCACCCCCATTTATTCTATTCTTTCTTTTGACCCTGACTCTCCTCAGAAGTACTTGCTTCTTATTATCCCCTCCCCCAATCTTCCCTCCTCTCTATCATCCCCCTACTCTCTTGTCCCCTCCCCCCCCATTTTCCTGTAGGGTAAGACAGATTTCCACACCCAATTGAGTGTGTATGTTATTCCCTCCTTAAGTCAAATCCTAAGAGAATAAGATTCACTCATTCCCTCTCACCTTCCCCCATTTCCCTTCCACTGTAAGAGCTTTTTCTTTTGTTTTTCTTTTGTGTGAAATAATTTACCCCGTTCTACCTCTCCCTTTCTCCTTCTCTTAATATAATCCTCTCTCACCCCTTAATTTTATTCTCCAGATATGACCCCTTCATCTTCAACTAACTCTGTGCCATCTATCTATCTATCTATCTATCTATCTATCTATCTATCTATCTATCTATCTACATATAATTTTTTACCTCCAACTACTCTAAATACTGACAAAGGTCTCATGAGTTATAAATATCATCTTTCCATGTAGGAATGTAAACAGTTCAACCTTAATAAGTTTCTTATGATTTCTCTTTCTTGTTTACCTCTTCATGTTTCACTTGAGTCTAGTATTTGAAAGTCAAATTTTCTATTCAGCTCTGGTCTTTTCATCAAGAATGCTTGAAAGTCCTCTATTTCACTGAATGACCATTTTTTCCCCTGAAGGATTATACTCAGTTTTGCTGGGTAGGTGATTCTTGGTTGTAATCCTATCTCCTTTGCCCTCCAGAATATTATATTCCATGCCCTGCGGTCCCTTAATGCAGAAGCTGCTAAATCTTGTGTTATCCTGATTGTGTTTCCAGAATACCTGAATTGTTTCTTTCTGGCTGCTTGTAATATTTTCTCCTTGACCTGGAAACTCTGGAATTTGGCTACAATATTCCTAGGAGTTTTACTTTGGGGATTTCTTTCAGGAGGAGATCGTCCACCAGTATCTCTTGAAGAGCCCTTTAGATACTTGGAGACAGTCATTAAATCACCCTTTGGTCTTCTCCTCTTTAATCTGAATAATCCTAGTTTCTTGGCCTTTGTTTTCCCACAAACCCTTTGCTCCCTACAGCATTTTGCATCGTTTTACTCTCCTCAGTACCCTTTCTGAAAGAATTCTTTTTTTTTTTTTAACTTTTGATGGAAATTGTCACATACTGGTACTGCTTGTGGAGAATAATTTTGTTGCTGTACAGCTGTAGGAAAAAGATCCTGAAAAACCATTCTGGCACAGATTCATCAGAAAAACCATCTAGTCAAGAGCTGGACGCAGCCCTCAGATGGGGGGAAAAACCCTTCCTTTCTGTGTGGGCCAGTGCCTAGGCACAGATTTCAAAGGGAAAAACAAACATGTCTTGGGGCCACTGGAATCAGGGGAGCTGATGTAATGCAGATGGTCTCTGGGGAAGGCTGAGCCACACTGCCTCTACAAAAACTAGGCCTGGATGCTAGCACAGGCCATTCAGTGACCATTCAGTCACCAAAAGTTAGAGTAAGCCTTCACACTTGAATACTGAAGATGCTTCAGGCACTAGGGCTTCCAGGAGTTCAGAACTACATCAGGAGGTAGAGAAAGAAGCTAGTCTGACTTGAGGGTAGAAAAAAGGTCTGAAGCACAAGGGAAGAATTGTTGAGTCCCACTGAGAAATCACTTCCCCTGCCCCGTTTTTAAGAGGTGCTACATATAAGGCAGCAGGGTTTCTTGGCTGTTTCGCTGGCATGGAGAGATCTTGCCCTAGTCTGCCTCTTAGGAATGCTTCTACAACTTCCTAAAGGCATTCGTCATAGAATTCTTTCAATTGGTGATCAAAATTTGGCTCTTTGATCTCAAAGTATAGTTCAGTGGTTGGCTAGGAAATTATGGGAAATAATTTTTGTAATTGGTCTTTTCTGCACAGGAACCAGAATTGCCAGATCATATTTCTCCAGCAGAGCTGGTAAGCCTGGATCACCAGAGGGAATTACTGCTAGAGCTTCTCTGGGTCCTCATTAATTTTAGAGAAGTCTTTTGCAATTTGTTTCAGTTTTCCTAGGCCAAGAGACACAGATCTGGACAGGCCAATGGGCCTTCCCTGGGTACTCTCTAAAAGGGCAAAGGTATTCTGGAGTTTCCACTGATTTCCCTGATTCCCCTGATTCTCTAGTCTATATGTAGTTTCTTTATTAGAGCTTTCATTAACTTGATACTGATTCCATTTTCCTATTTCCTGGGCATTTAAGGCTCAATGCTCTTTAAGTTCCTTTGTTGTTTGAGGACCAACAATAGCTTTGAATGTGTTCATGGAGGCTTTAGAAACAATCAAATGACCAAGGGGAAGAGGTGGTCACCTCTTATCTACTGTGGGAAGAGTCACTCAATGTGACTGTTTCTGGATTCGTGGCCATGACTGCTTGGGCTACTCTCTCCTCTGACTGCATTTCAACATATGGTGGTGACCTGAGCTGGGGCAGGGGAGCATACAAAGAAAAGAGGGGGAAAGGACACAGAACTGTCAGGAAGTCAGTTAACCAGAATTTGCTAAGTGCTTACTATGTGCCAGCCAGACACTGTGCTAAGCACTGGGGATGTAAAGAAAGGCAAAAGCAGTCCATGTTCTCAAGGAGCTAACATTCTAATGGAGGAAACAAGATGCAAATGCCACGGAGAGTTAGGCTAGGAAGAGTGCCAATAGCCTGTGAACACCTTTAACTTTTGATCTGAGTCCACCTACAACTTGTTAAAGGTTTGAATGTCCTTTCTCCTCCTCCTCTTCCTCCATCGCCATCACCTCTTCCTTCTTCTTTTCCCCCTCCTCCCCCTCCTCCTCCCCCTGCTCCTCCTCTTCCTATTTAATTCTGGGCCCAACTTAATGTCCATCTGTACTGTCTCCCAAACAGCCCTTAGCACAATGCCTTGCAGATAGGAGGTGTTTGATAAATGCTTGGTGACTTGACTTGCAGTCATCGATACTCTGGTTATTAAAGATTTAAAAGGAACAATTTACATCAGCATCAAATAGAAACAGTATGAATATATTTTAAAAGCCAAAACTCAAGACAAGTTGGACTTAGAATTACCACCCTCAAGGCCTACCTGCTCAAAATTACATCATCTACTGAAGTCAACAAGTTTAAGACTAGAGGAAAAAGTATCTCAAAGTGGTGCCTAAGTTGAGGGAACACTCACTTCCATCTGGAGGCAATCAGGGAGAGCTTCTTGGAGGAGTTGTTACATGGGCTAGGCCTTCAAAAATAGGTAAGATTTCCATAGGCTGACAGGATATGAGCAGGGAAGAGGGAAACTTTCTAATGTGTTTCCATGAGTGTATCCTTGATAGATACAACCATAAAAATCCCTGTCTAGGTAAGGTAGTAAAATAGATAGAATGCTGAACTTGGAGTCAGGAAGACCTGAGTTCAAAACCAGCCTCAGACACTTACTACCTGTGTGACTCTGGGAAAATGACAACCTCTATTTGCCTCAGTTCCTTCATCTGTAAAATGGGGATAATAATAGCACCTGCCTTCCAGGATTGTTGTGAGGGTCAAGTGAAATTATATTTGCAAAGTGCTTTATAAATCTCAACGTGCTAGCTATGATTACTATTATTATTAGTGATCCTTTGGTAATAAATATCAAGTCAAACACGTAGCAAGGAGATGCATACTCACCAATGGTAAGAGCCTCAGCATATGCAGGATGTGCTGAACAGATACTCTTCAGATGGCAAGGGCCTTGAGATGCTCCTGTCTGTAGACAACATTGTGCTGATTGTATTAAGCCTCAGTACATGTCCAGATCGTCTTAGTATCATAAGTATCAACCACATTGGAAAAACCAAGTGAATAGAGAACATAGATTGGTCTGATATTAACATATGGTTGGATGGGAAGCCCACTCAGACAATCCATCATTAAGTAGCTCTTGGACAGGCACAGGAGGTGGACAATGAATTGGGCACAAAATTAAATAGGATCAAGAAAGAAGGCTGAATTGTTTGGGGAAAATTGTGCTGCATTTTTAATTATCCCAAGCTGCTCCCTAGCCAAAAAACAACTACTTTTCAACACTAAGATTATGGTTACGAATCATGGAACACACAAAACATTAAAAGCCCTTGAGGAAGGCCTCCAGCATTGGTGAATAGAGCCATGACGAACAACTTAGGAGAAACTACGGGAAAGAGTTGCTTAAGATGAAAAGATGTGGCTGAGCTGGAATCTGTCTCAGTAGAGGGAATGCTCCCATCAGGGAGAGCACAGTTCTTGAGCAGCATTACTCCCAACATCTTTTGTTCTTTACTATATCTTTCTGAGTTGCCTGTTTAACTATAACAGAGAAAAGAAGCAATTTAATTTTCATGCTTCCAGGTGCAGCCAAAAATGGCATGGAAACTAAAACATTTGGGGAGGGAAAAAGGTTTCCTAGGATAGGTCTTGATAAAGAAATATGACTGGAAAGAAAGTTGGCCAGCCAGAAACTGAAGTGAATAGGCTTTTTCTGCCATCTCTCCATCATACCTCACCTCTCTCTAAAATCAGAGATCATAATATTAAGTTCCTTGGTACAGATTTAAATTAATTTTTGGTGAAGCATTGCCTTGAAACTTGCAAATTGAAAACTGCCATATAAATATAAGACATTTTATTGCACAGCATCTTGTCTAATTCTCCCCCAGAAGCAAGGTCACTTTTAAGGAACGTTTCTGAAAAAGAAGTATCAGAGGTAAATCGAAGCCGGGCTACAAGCAAAGGCTTTATTGAACCAAATTTTTTTTCCTATTCCTCATCTCATTTTCGCTGGACAAGAGGAAGCTATGCACTGTAAATTCCTATATGTCTGATACATAAATGTAGTATCTAACAAATAGAACCCCTGACCATAAATCAAATTTAAGATCAATTTTGTCTGTCCTGATATATATTTCAACATAACATGCCTATCCCCATAAGAAATAATGCCTGATCATTAGCTTTTCTCTTTTGGGGTGGAAAGACTAGCGATCCAAACTTTCAATAATGCTGTCAAATCAAGGCAAATATTTCAAACACAAGGTTATTGATAACTTAGCACGTATCCATAAGATCCTGGTAAACCATGTAACTTCTATGGTCAGCAACACACCCAATGTTTTATTTGCCCCCAAAATGTGTGGAATAAATAGCCAAAGAGAACAACCCAAACTAAATGAAGTCTTATTTTGAAGATAAAGGAATCCACAGCCAATGGACAAAATGTCAAAAATATTCTAAGCATGGTTCCCAAAAAGTCAGCACTAAATTAAAGAGACTTGCCATCTCCAATGCCCTGTGTCCACAGCTTTGGGATCCATCTCAGAAGAGTTAATTAGGCCTTCATTAGCTGAATGTTGATTACATTTAATACAGTTGACATTTTAGCAGGCTCACATTTTCCACTGCTTTTTCAAAGGTAAGATGACTTCTGTGTTCTCGCTAGCAAATCGCCATCACATGATGGCTTTTATGCAGTATGTTAACAGATTATACCTCATTATCCTGGAATCAGACTGCCATTTGTGAAGAGACAGTGTATTGAAAGGTAAATAAACTGTGATGATATAAATCAATGAGCATATGATTCTCACTGTAGAATGTTATATAGCCGAACAGATTTTCACCTTGCAGACTGCCACCCATCCAAAAAAAAAAATCTGACATCCATGGGTCTTAATCTCAGGTCATCTGGCAGATAGAAAGAGGTCCAGTTAGTGTTTGGAAAGTACAGTCCAGCCTTCCTTTGAAGCTGTAATAAGCTATCATTTTAATGAGTGCTTAGACAGTGCTGCTTTAGGGACACTCGTTGTGAGTTGAAGACTAGTGATAAGATGAGCAAAAGATTCCTTTCTGCATATCATCAGCACAAGAAAATGTCTAATGCAAAATGAATTGGTTTGGGTTCAGGTGGGATTTGGTCAGTCTAATCATTACTGCTCATTTTGCATATTTCAAACCCTATAGTTGTGGCTTTTTTTCTCTTTCCCCAAGATGTGTGTAGGAACTCCAGGGAAGAGAGAACCCACTAAAAAGGGCTGTCAAATTCTGAGGCAGAATAATAATAATTCACATCTATATAGCACTCTGCAGTTTATAAAGGACTATATAAATCCATTAACAAAGCCAAAGAAACAATATCAACTAAGCTTACCTAGGGACCAGGATTCAGCAGCTCATATGGCTGAAAAGAAACACTACATGAACCTCCAATGGCTGTGGATCTTGGGTACTCAGGGGATTGATACTAAAGTCAGTCCAGGAGGGGAAGAGAGATAGGAGAAACACCATGGGGAGAAAAGAACATGTTTTTAGAAAGAATGCTCTAAAAGAAAAAAAAAACTGAGAAAAGCGAAAGGAAACGAGTCTAGCACACAGCCTGGCCCAATACTACTGGCAGAAGAGGAAGACAGTTATGAAGTGAAGGCTAGATTTTTCCAGCTATTCAAAGAGAGAAAAGCCCTGACTTACAACAAGGATTTTTCAGGAAGGGACTGGAAAAATGAAGGCCTAGTTCTTAGAGGAGGTGTAATATCCTAGGCCTGGTTTCAAGCCAACACAGGGCCTATGAGCAAAGAAGAGGCTCACTCACTGACTAGGTCAAACCTCGAACTGAATTTCGGGGACTCCAAGAAGGGAGAGAAGAGCTTCCAAGGCCAGCCACGTGTGGGCCTTGCATTTGGATTTTAGCACCTTTGTGCTTTAAGACTGAGGCTACTCTCTGTGCAGCTGCGCATGTGCCGGGCTAACTCGCTCTTGGGGCTAGAGTTGGGGCAACTCGGAAGCAGCGCGTGCGCCAGGGGATGCAGGCTGTGCTGCTGCTGGGCATGCGATGGGAAAATGGATGACTAGAAAAGTGAATGGACTTGCCCAACCTAGTGAATAGAGGAATCAGAGCATCAGCTCAGTCTCCTTACACTAAATTCATTGTTTCTTGCTGCTTGTAAACTGTAAAGCATTAAAGAAATGTACATTTCAAAAAAAAAAAAAAAAAAGACTGAGGCTTCTCTCACCAGGGACCTTGTATAAAGGGGAGAGGATGTGTACCCCACATTAGTGGAGGAATATTTTGTACCCACCACTTAAAGCTTGAACCTGCTTTCTGCAGGGACCTAGTGTGTGAGAATATGTCCCAGTTTTGGAGGGATTTTTATACTTCTGTCCTTGCCATACCTTCTTAGTAAATATCCCTTTTTAAGAGCTAATTGCTGTTTGATTGATAACGGGAGATATCAAATGATTAATCAATATTGTGGAGTATCCCAGATGGGAGCTTGTAAGAAGTATGAGAATTGGGGCAGCTAGGTGGCGCAGTGGACAGAGCACAGGCCCTGGATTCAGGAAGACCTGAGTTCAAATCCGGCCTCAGACACATAACACTCACTAGCTGTGTGATCCTGGACAAGTCACTTAACCCCAATTGCCTAGCCCCGCCCCAAATGTATGAAAGTCCCCAATCCTCTCAGATACCCTAAAACCATGAGGGGAGGAGTAGTTGGCTACCCTCTAAGGACCAACCCTAACAGTTAAAATGGTAACTGAGAGAGTAAGCCTGAAGAAATATTACACCCTGCCCCAACCCCGGCCAAAAAAAAAAAAAAAAAAAAACCACAAAGTAAAAAAAAAGACAAGAAAAGAAAAAGAAAAAGGAGAAGAGAAAAGAATATTCACCATGGGCTTCAACATGCTTTGTGGTCTACTGAATGCCTCAGGACCACTGGGGAGTGCTTTATCTGGACATTTCCAGAATTCATTGCAACACTAAGGTGCACTAGCTTCTGGTACAATGGACAAAGTGCTGGACCTTTAGTAAAGAAGACCCGAGTTCAAATTTGGCCTCAGATACTTAACAGCTATGTGACTCTGGTCAAGCCACTTAACATCCCTCAGTCTCAGTGTTCTGATCTGTAAAATGAGGATGATAATAATAGCACCTACATCACAGAGTTGTAAGGATCAAAAGAGATAACATTTATAAAATATTTTGCAAACCCTAAAGTGATATATATGCATATATATGTATATATATTCGTTCATCCTTCGATTTTAAAGAGGAGATATATATGTAGATACATATCTATCTATCTATATGTACCACTAAAAATAAGGAAAATTTTAGTTTAAGGATTTATATGCACAAATATGTACTTTCTCTATAACACTCTGGAGACCTTTTCCTTCACTCTTCTGCCTTCTACTGCCAATAGAAGATGCTTACAAAAGAATTGCTGACTGGTTAATCAACCCCAGGTTGGAAAGGTAATCTGTTAGTAACCAGATGGCCCTAGAATATCAGGACAGAGTTTGAAAAAAAAAAAGAGCATTAATGGAATACATCCTTAATTTCAGCTGCCCAGCTATTGTACCTCATTGTGAAAGGAAGGCCACAGGTAGGAAGTCGATATATTCCATTCCACCATTTCATTATCATTTCCAATGGAAACTACTGGGTGCTCTTGGAAAATTAGATCGTACTAATTAAATCCTTCTAAGACTGCTTGGCCAAAGGTCTCTCTGAAGCAACTGAAAAGCTTTATATCAATACCCTTAAGGTTTATATTAGTACAGGCTCTGAGAGAATACCAGGGAGAAGGAAATTCAAAGACTGTTTTTGACCCTTTTCATTCAATCCAATTCCACCTCAAAAGTCAAACCTCTTAGACCACCTTCAGAGAATTTTGGGTAGTGTCTTTTGTTCCAGCCTGTTTCAAGCTTTAAACGACAAGAGAATAAGGAAATCACACTGGCCCTAATTCCATTACCACCATTGCTCCAAAACTTATATAATCTTATTAGCCAGGAATTAGCCAGAAAACAACTCAAAAAGAGTTTGGGGATGCTGTTTTACATACCACCTAATTTTTAGATATATTACTTCTACATGAGTGTTTCTAAACTCAACCATTCAAACACTTATAAAGCACTTACTATGTCTTTAACATCATGTAGGCACCATGTGAAAATACAGGGATGTATCTATATATAGTCCCTTGCTTACTAGGAGTTTGCCATCTTAATGGTAAAATAAGTCATAGACACAGAAAAAGTTAGATGATACAAGGCAAAACATGAAAAGAACAGAAAGGAAATTATACAGGAAATGAGAGAATGAAGAGAGACTGGTTGTTAGAGGCTTAATAGAGTAAGTAGGCCTTGAGATAGATACAATATTCTGAATAGTATTTAGGTAAGTAGAGAGCAGGAGAGAGTTCTTAACCTGACATCCATGACAGATTTTTTTTGGGGGGAGTCTGTGAACTTCAGTGGGGAAAAATAATGACATTTCTATTTTCCATTTAGCCCTAACTGAAATATAGCATTTCCTTCAATTATGTTCAAACATGATTCTGAGAAGGGTTAGAGTCCACAGGCTTCACTAGACTGCCAAAAGAGTCCAGACATGAAAAAGGTAAAGAATTCTGGGTTAAGATGTTTTAGAAAGGAAGTACTGATATGGCAATCAGAGAGGCCTATAAATTAGGGGAAAATGACATGACCAGGCTCCCTGGAGAACAGAGTTCATGCTGAGGAGTAGTTGGAGATAAGGATGGAAAAGTAGGCTGAAGCAAGACTGGAGAAAGAACTGAATTCCACCCTTAATAAGCGAGAGGGAGCAATGGGAAGCTGTGAGTAGGGTTCTGATAGAACACAAACAATGTTTTAAGAAGATAAATATGTCAACGATGTCTAAGTGGGAACTAGAAAAGGAAAAACAATGGATAAATGTAAAAAAGGAGGCCAGTGACATTTTCGTGTGAGGTCTGAAATGAAGAAATATCAGGAGGAATGGAAAGGAAAGGAGAGAAAGAAAAGACATTATAAAAGAATAATCTGTAGGACTGAATGGCTACATCAAAGCACAGGAAAAGGCCAAAAGAAAGGGAAAAGTCAAAGACAACTTCAAAGTTTCCAATATAAATCGTCTGGAAGAAAGAAAGTGGCAGATGAAGAAGATGAGCCAATTTGGGGAGAGTTGGAAAGAAGAACTTTGGTTTTAGATATGTTGAGTTTGGGTTGAGATTTTCCATGTGGAAACATCTTGTAGAAAGGTGGAGATAAGGGACTAGAGAAGGAAAGAGGAATCAGAGCTGATGATAACATTTAAGAGGGTATGAATTCAGGGGCAGCTAGGTGGTACAGTGGAGAGAGCACTGGCCCTGGAGTCAGGAGGACCTGAGTTCAAATCCAACCTTAGATACTTACTAGTTGTGTGGCCCTGGGCAAGTCACTTAACCCCAACTGGAAAGAAAGGAAGGAGGAAAGGAGGGAAGAAAAACAGTAATATTAAGTGAAGATGACTGAGGGCTGAACTCTGGAAGGTGTTATTAAAATCATATTCTCTAAAAAAAAAATCATATGATCTGATTTTCCCTGGGGCCTCAATGCTGCCTGGCAAGGTTTCCCTTCATATCTCTCTCATCTTCCCCACAGTGGCTATTTGGAATGTTTGCCATTCTCTTCAAGTTCCTGGACTCTGTCTTGCTTACTCATGGAAGGTAAATTTATCTCCTACTTTACTAAGATTACAGATTAAGGCCACCTAGCACCTACAAACTGCTCTCCTCCACACAGCAACATTCCTCCTAGATCTTTACCATCCATTCTCATTCATTCTGTTTCTTTCCCTTTCTTGTTTCTCTGCATTATCAAAGACCTATACCTTGCCAGTATCTATCCTCTTTCTGAAGGAACACAAGACAATTCCTTCCTCTCAAATTTTCCCCCAGGATTTCCCCTCCTTTGAACTCTACCCTCAAAGGTTCATACTCTGACACAGAAATAGAAAGCTACATCTCCATGACCAAATTGAAAGAGTTGAGAATGCAACAAATTCATTATTCCAGTTGCCAATACTAGTATCATGATCAAATCAACTCTGAGGTTTTTTATTTTTTTTTCCCGGATGGGTTGTGTTGATCTATTCCTCTACGGTACCATTTATCATCCTTGGAATATTCCAGACCCAAAATTCTCTTCCATGACCACTACTCTCCTATGTATGTTACTTCCCCCATTAGAGCTCCTTGAGGGAAGGGGATGCTTTTGCTTTTGTATCCCAGGGCTTATCATTGTACTTGGAACATATTAAGTGCTTAAAGAAGGCTTTTTATTTCATTAGTTCATTCATATAAAATTAGATTCAGCAAGATAACATTCTATAGGTATAGAAGCATAAATGTGGAGGTAGCCTAAGGATCTTAGAGGGCACTTAGTCTATCCTCTTAATTTTACAATAGAACCGAGACCCACACAAGGTGACAGAGGTAAGTAGCAGAAGTGAGATTAGAACTCAGGTCTTGGGATTTTTTTTAAATATAAGTCCAGTTCTCTTTACACTGTATGACATTAACTCCTAAAATATTTTCGAATTATTTACTAGTCATTTTTTCTTATGATAAATATGTCTAAGAATATTTAAGTGTCCCAATTACATTTTAAATAGAACTAACATCTTAAGAGTTGGAAGAAACCACAGTGGCTATGTAGTCCAAACCATATCTGAAAAGGAATTTACATTTTTCCTTCTTTCTCAAAGTGGTCATCCATCCTTTAATTGTAGAGCTTTTGATAGTAGAGAACTAACTGACTGATTCCAAAAGGAGTTCATTCCACTTTTGGGTAGTTCTAATTGTTAAGAAATTTCTCCTGATAAATAAAAACTAAATAAGTTTCTTTTAAGTTGTCACTGCTCATAGCTCAGCCCTCTGTCATCATGAACAAGATTCATCCCTGTTCCATGAGAACATTATTAAATATTAAATATAGAATGATATTAAATAGAGCTTTTAAATATTGAAGATACTTCTCATGTCCTATGTCAATACTCCTACTTCATGAACACAAGAACTCTTTGTCACTTTCATTGTCCTCTTCTGGACAGTACTCACCATATCAGTGTCCATCCTACAGTGGAGCACCTAGATAGAGCATGATATTCTAGATGTGGTCTCACCGAGGCAGAGTACAAGGGTCTAAACTTACCCACAAAATGGAAAAGTGCTTTAGGATGGATTATGAAATACCACACAATAATTTTCTGAATATGAGAAATGTAATACTAGTAATATAATAAGTAGTGTTTATGTAGCCCCTACTATGTACCAGGAACTATGCTAAGCACTTTATGAATATGATCCATTTGATCCTTACAACAACCCCATGAGCTAGTTGCTATTATTATCCTCATTTTACAATTGAGGAAACTGAGGTAAATCGAGCTTAAGTGACTTGCTCAAGGTCAAACAGGCAATAAGTGTCTGAGGCCAGATTTGAACTGAGGTCTTCCTGATTCCAGGCCCAGTTTTCTATCCACTATGCCACTTAAAGAGTTAAAGTGGAGGAGAAACTAGCGTAAAATTAATTATGCTTAAGTTGAATCCCCCAAAGCAGTGGTTACAACCAGGAGACACTATAGGAAACAACTCTGATGAGTAGGAAAAGATAGGATGGCTAAAGAGACCAACAAGGGTACACAAAGACTCACTACTCAACTTAGATTTTTTAAATACACGAAGAGAAGAATTAAGCAAGAATAGGTAATGGAGTATGAATACCAAAGTGCAGCACTGACCTGTAAGGATGGAAATGGGAGCACTCACAACTGTTCAAAAAGAGGTAGGGCAGTTACAAAACAAACCAACAAAAACCAGAGGCATTTATATATAATAAAAACAAAAATCAAGGAGGTAATAATAGTCCTGTTCAAAATAACTACAAAAATATATAAAATATATAGGAAATATACCAAACACATTCATTGCTTATATAGAATCAATTTTAAAATTTTCCTTAAAGAAATAAAATAGAATTTAGATAGATGGATCATGCCTATATATGATCACTCCACTGAACTTAATTTACAGAGTTTATGCTATACTAATCCTACTACCAGAGGAATATTTTACAGAGCTAGATAAAATAAGCAAATTCGTACGGAGGAACAAAAGACCTAGAATATAAAAGGAAATAGGGGAAAAGGTAGGAATGAAAGATAAATAGTACTTCTAGACTTTAAATTATATCGTAAAGCAGTTATCATAAAAAGCATTTATTATGGTTAAAAAACAGAAAAGTAGATCAATGAAACAGACTAATCAAATAAGAATCAGAAATAACGGAACTCAACAACCAGAATTTGCTAAACTTGAAAATATAAATTAACTAGGAAAGATAAGAACTACTTGATAAGAACTTCTGAGAAAATTGGAAAATCATCTAGCAGAAGTTAAACTTAGACTAATATTTTATACCATATCCCATGATAACTTTGAAATGGAAAATGAACTGGATATTAAAGATAATGCCATTAAAAATTACATGGAGATGATATACCTTTCACAGATATGGAGAGGGGATGAATTCTTAACCAAACAAGGGATAGAGGCAATTACAAAGGGTAAAATAAATAATGGTGAACACATAAAATTGAAACGCTTTTTACACAAAATTAATGCATTTAAGAAGGAAAGCAGTCAAATGGGAAAACATATCTGTGTTAAATATCTCTGAAAAGGGTTTGAAATCTGAGATATATAGGCATCTGACAGAAATATATAAAATTAAAAGCCATTCACCAGTAGAGAAGTGGTCAAAGAATATGGACTAACAGTTATAACTGTTATGGAGTCATGACTCCATAAGACCACAAAAAATATTAAGACAAAGTCAAAAGACTTAAAAATAACAGAAAACATAAGGGATCTGATATAAAAAAAAACTGACCCATAAAACATATCAAGGAAAATAATTTAAAAATCACTAGGTTTCATGAAAGTCATGACAAAAAAGGCATCATATTATAAGAAATCATGAAAGAAAGAAATTTCTCAGATTTATTAGAACCAGAGGACAATGAAAGCATATACTCATTACCTTCTAAAAATAGTGTGTTCTAAAAATTTTAGTTCAGTTTTAAGCTTTAATAGCTATTAAACTCAGGGTTGAAGTTTTGATATTTATTAAGGCTTAAGACTGCACTAAGACTTTTGGGACATGCTGAATAAACTCTTAGGAATCTAACAGTCAAAACAGAAAATCTCCAAGTCAAAGAAAAAAATTACTGCAAATGGCTAAACAGAAAGAATTCAAGTACCAAGGAGCCACAGTCAAGCTCACACAAGATTCAGTAGCTACGCAATAAAGGAGAAAAGACATGGAACTTACTATTCCAAAAGGCAAGAGATATAAGCATATAACCAAATAATATTTCCAGCAAAACTGAGTATAATTCTACAGGAGGAAAATACCTTCAAAGAAATAGAGGATTCTCAAGCATGCCTGTTGAAAAGACCAGAGCTGAATAGAAACTTTGAAATACAAACACATTAATCAAGAGAAACATAAAAAGGTAAATAAAAGTAAGCAACTGGAAGGAAATATATAAGAATAGCTGCTTACATTCTAATGGAGAGATAATACATGGGTCCCTTTAGAACCTGAATGTAATCAGGGGTCAAAGAAGGAATCATAAATAAGACCGCAGGCCTTAGAATGTTTTTATTATGTTTTGTTGATGTTAAAAGAAAAAAAAAAGAAGGGGATGGAGAAAGAATAAACTTGGGGAAAGTTTGGGAGGTGAAGAAGGTAGAACTCATTTTGTATAACTGGGGTATGCAATCAGAAGTCAAAACAAAGGTGGAGTGAATTAGGGGAGTAACCATCACTTGAACCTCACTTTCATTTAACTGGTCAAAAACGGATAGAACACATGATAAACAAAGAGTTTGATAAAGAACTGTATTCAACTCAGCAGGGAAACAGAAGGGAACAGGGAAAGGAAAAGGGGGGAATAAGAGGGAGCTCACATTAAGGGAATGATTAGTCTTAAGCAAAACAAACCCTAAACTTGAAAGTGGGGAATCATGAAAAAGGGTTTAAAAAGGAAAGAAAGAAAAAGTTATCTGTCATTAAGAAGAGGCAAGGAGGCAGTAAACAGAATTGAATGTGACTGGGACGGCCTAACTCAAAAAAGCGAAGATGACAGCAGAATGGATTAGAAGGCAGAATCCAACAATATACCCCTCATCTCCTACACACACACTTTTTTTGCGTGACAATCAGGGTTAAGTGACTTGCCCAGGATCACACACACAGCTGCATTTGAACTCAAGTCCTCTTGACTCCAGGCCCAGTGCTCTATCTACTGTGCCATCCAGCTGCCCCTGAATTCATACACATGACAATAATGGGACAACATACCAAAATTTTGAGGATGTTGCTGAAGCAGTTCTTAAGGGGAAACTTATATCTTCAAACTCTTTTATCATCCAAAGACAGAAAGAACACATTGGTGAATTGGGTGGGCAACTAAAAACAAAAACAAATTAACAAATTTAAAAGCTCAACTAAACATCAAAATAGAAATTGTTACAAGTAAAGAAATTCAAATTATTGAAACATAAATAACATTGATTTAAAAAATTAAACTAGAAACTCAAAAAAAAATTAAAAGAGAAACCATTAGCTAATTTGATTAAAAAGAGGAAAACCAAATTACTAGTATCAAAGAGGAATAAGAATTCACAACAGATGAGGAAATAAAACATATTATTAGAAACAATTTTGCCTAATTACATGCCAATGAAACCAACAACTGAAATGGAATGGAAGAATACTTACAAAAATATAAAATAACCAGATTAGCATAAAAAGAAATGGAAATTTTAAAAACTCAGTCTCATAAAAAGAAATTAAAGAAGCTAGAAATAAATTTCCAAAGAAAAAATTCCTGGAACTATATGGATTCACAAGGAAATTATGTCATGTATTCAATGAATGGTTAATTTCAGTATCATACAACATGTTTGCAAAAATAGCAAAAAGAAGTGATCTTACCTAATTCCTTCTATGATACAAATATGGTCTTGATACCTAAACCAGAGAAAGTCAAAACAGAGGGAAAAAACCATAGACCAATATCCCAAAAGAAAATACTAACAAAGAAGTTACAGCAACATTTATGCCAGGAAAATAGTGCTAATTTAATATGTGGAAAACTGTAAACATAACTAATCATCTTAATAACAGGAACAGCAAGACTTAGTATTATATGTAATGAAGATAAAATAAAATTCTTTCCAATAAGATCAAAAATTAAGCAAAGATACCCGTTGTCACTACCACTTTTAAACACAGTTCTAGAAATGCTAGTTATAACAGTAAGGCAAGAAAAATGAATGGAAGGAATAAACACAGGCAAAGAAGAAACACAACTACCCCATTTTTGTAGATGATATGACTGTGTACTTGAAGTGAACCCCCCCAAGGGTCGACTACAAAAGTAACTGAAAGAGCTAATAAATTTAGCAAAGTTATACGATATAAAATAAATCGACAGAGATCATCAAGCTTTTGTATATATTACCAATAAAATCCAGCATTCAGAGAGAGATTGAGAAACTGCATTTAAAATAACAACACAATGTGTAAAATACTTGGGAGTCCACCTACTGATATTCACACAGGACCTATTTGAATACAAATTTTAAAAACACTGTTTAAAGAACTATACACCTAAATAGTTGGAAAAATATTAACTACTCATCAGTAGCTGAGTCAATGAGGCAGCTAGATGGCCCAGTGGATAAAGTACTGGGTTTGGAATCAGGAAGACCTGATTTCAAATCTGCCCTCAGGCACTTACTAGCTGTGTGACCCCGGGCAAGTCACTTAACCTCTGTTTGCCTTAATCCATGGGAGAAGGAAATGACAAACCACTCCAGTACCTTTGCCAAAAAAACCCCATGGAAAATTATGGTCGATGGGGTCACTAAGAGTAGGACACAACTGAATAACAAGGATGAATCAATATAATAAAAATGAAAACATTAATTAACTTAATTTATTTACATAGAGCTATACCAATCAAACTACCAAATTACAGAACTTGATTTTTTTTTTTTTTTTGGAAACAAAATCCATCATTAGGAACAAAAGGTCAGGAATCTCAAAGGAAATAATGAAAAGAAAAGTGGGTAGGGGCCCAGGAGTACCAGATCTCTCTCAAACTACACTATGAAGCAGCAATCATGAGGACAATATTGTACTGGTTAAGAAACAGAGAAGTCGGGGGCAGCTAGGTGGTTCAGTGGATAGAGCACCGGCTCTGAAGTCAGGAGGACCTGAGTTCAAATCTGGCCTCAGACACATAACACTAGCTATGTGACCCTGGGCAAGTCACTTAACCCCAATTGCCTTAAAGAGAAAGAGAGAGAGAGAGAGAGAAAGAGAAATCAATCAGCGGAACAGATTAGGTACACCACATATGGAAGCAAATAAACCTAGTAGTCTAGTGTTTGATAAACAAAAAGACCCCAGCTATTGGGGTAAAGTTTTACTATTTCACAAAAACTACTGGGAAAATTAGGCAGCAGTCCAGCAGACATTAAGTTTAGATCAATATCTTATATGATATACCATGATAAACTCCAAATGAAAACATGAACTATTTATAAAAAGTCACATCATAAGCAAATTAGAGGAATAAGGAAGAAATCACCCTGCGAATTTTTGGATAGGGGAAGAGCTCATGACCAAACAAGGGATAGAAAGGATCACTGAAGATAAAATGGACAATTCTGATTGCATACATTTAAAAAGGTTTTTTTGCACGAACAAATCCAATGCAGCTAAGATTAAAAGGAAAAAAGTTAAATGGAAAAAGTAATCTTCACAATTTTCTCAGATGAAGGTCTCACTTATAAAATATAGAAGGAACTCATTCAAGTTTATAAGAATAAAAGACAATTTCCCAATTAATAAATGGTCAAAAATATAACTGCACACTTTTCTTTTTCATTTTTTGATACCAGTAGTTTTGTTTCCTAATTTTTAATCAGATAAGCTATCATTTTATTCATTTTGTTTTCTTAAGCAGCTCTTAGTTTTATTTTTGCTTTCAATTTGTTAATTTCTTCATTTTCAGAATCTCTATTTTAGTGTTATTTTTAGCTGAATGTCCAATTCATTGATCAGCATCTTTCTCTCTTTTGTTGAAGTAAGAGTTCAGAGACATAAATTCTCCCCTAAGGAATGCTTTGTTTGCATCTCCAAAATCCTGGTACACTGTCTCATTATTGTCATTATCCTCAATGAAGTTATCTATTCATTCTATTATTCAACTTTGACTTATTGGTTCTTCAGAACTAAGTTTCCAATAATTTTAAAATTATTTTCAGAATAAATGAAGATGAAATAAAGGAAATAATGAGATTATACATTACACAATTACGTGCCTTCTGGGAACCCAGCCCAGCAATATAAGTGAGAATTAGGGAAAAGGGGAGAGGAGAACATCTATACATGTTTTACCATAAGTTCAGCCAAGAGATCTACTCAGCAAGATGAGAGATTGCCTCACTTTCATTCTAAGGATTGTAGTGGAACACTCAAACCACACACTGTGATTCCTCACTCATTAACCATGAGACTAGCCTATCATTTTTTTTTTCAATCATACATTTTCCTATTGTCAATCCTTTACCTCTGATTCATCTATGAAGTTCCTTGTTTGTCATATGCTACAATCTGCTCACACTCCCCATGTACTTCTCCACTGTCCTTTGTGAGACAACCATTCTTAATTTTTTGAAACTACATTGTTCCCTGACTCTCAGTCATGTAACACCAACAGTATGATATTTCTATTAAAATGCTTCAAAGTAGTTCGAAGTCACAAAGGATCTTTACAGTCTCCCAAGACCAATTTTTTCCTATGGCTAAATAGAGCTTGGATTTCTCTTCCTCTTTAGTTTTTAAATCTACACACACACACACACACACCCACTATATAAATACATTTATGGAGAGCTTGGCCATCATATATACATATATACATATTCAAAATTTCTACTTTGGTATTTAATTGAGGCTTTAAAATTTGTTGGTTTTCTAGAGGTTTTTTTTTTTTAATTTCAAGCCAAATTAATTGATCTTCTCCTCTCTTTTGTTGATGAGTCTAGAGATATAATTTCTTCCCTAAAGACTACTTTGGTTACATCCTTCAGATTCTCATATGTTGTCTCATTGTTGTCATTATCTTTACTGAACTTATACACACACACACACAGATATGTATTATATATTATATGTTACATATACACATATATACATGCATATATGGTGTATATATATATATATAGTATATATATATGAATGATATGAACAAGCTACACAAATCATCCATTTAGTTGTTTGCCATGATTTGGACAAAAACAAACACTTATACACATACATACACAGTATATAGTATATATATGGATGTATATATACACATAAATACATACATATACATGTATGTACATGCATCCATACATGTTTGTATACATCAAGCTACACAGGCTTTGCATTTAATTGCACACCATGATTTGCACAATAGACATTTCTCATCCACTTTGCTTTTCCTGCATATGTTGTTAGACTGTATTATTTTTTCTTGAATTATCACAGACCTCTTTGAAGAGGTTCTTCAGTGTTTTAGGGTTTCATACAACTAGTATGATGTCATCACAACAATAATACCACAAATAATGCTAACACTAAGCTGAAAGTACAGTAATACTAATATGCAATAAAACAGACAGTAGAGCTAGTGGATGGATGGTTGAGTGAACCTGATACCTCTGATAGGTAATCCTGGGATCAAATTCTGCTTCTTATGCATTTTAGCCATGTGATAAATGCCAAGTTATTCTTTCTTACTATTTTTCTTTCTTAGTGCATTTCTTTCTCCTTTTATCTATAAGATAAGGTGTTTTTCTTATTCTCTTTCCCACTACTCCTTCCCTCCTCTCTCTCTCTGTCTCTCTGTCTCTGTCTTTCCTCTGAAAGTATTGTGTAACCTACAGCGTTATACAAATGCCAGGTACAAAGTTATTACTTATCCCTCCCCGCTACCTCCTTCAAGAGGTCTTCCCTGATCCCCTCAGCTGTTAGTGATCCCCCCCACCAAAAATATCACTCTCTATTATAGAAGGTGAGTCAAGAAGATGTGGAGCTCCCTCACTCCACACACTTACCAGCTGTGTGACTCTGGCCAAGTCACTAAACCACTGTGAGAGACTCAGTTTCCTTGTCTGTAATTTAGAGATAAAAACAGCATCTACTTCACGGAGTGGTTGTAAGGATTAAGTGAGATAATATTTATAAAGCTCTTGGTAAAACTTGAAGTACTATGGAAATGTTACTTATTATTACTACTACTATTGATTTTGTCTATTTCTTATATTTACTCATTTGTGAATATGTTCTAATAGAAGGCAAGAATAGTCTTATTTTTGTATCTCCAGTACCTGAGATTTTTCAAAGATGTATGTACAATGTCCAGAGTGTTAAAGGTCAAAATGAGCAGAAATTGATAAGGAAGGCCGTGAAATTAATGAGTGAATTCTGTTCTTTTCAGACTGAGATTTTTTTTTCTTTTCCTTTGCTATTTGGGGGAAAAGAGGAGGTTCAAAACAGGGATGGGACTGTGGCTTAGAGTATCCACAATGGTGCTAAGTGGCTTTCAGTAAGGCATTCTAAAGGTCTTTCACATTATGAGGGACAGCTGCCCAGGCCTCTAACCCTTGGCCGAGATGCCACAAAGGTACTGCCTTTCCCCCACTTCCAAATTATGGTAAGTAAAAGTTGGCCCCAAATGAAGTGTCAAGGTTAGAAGGGAGAGGGACTTCACTAAAGCCCTTTGGGACTCGTGCCTTCTATTTAATTTTAGTTCTCCATTTCTTGCAGAATTTTTTCTTACAGAAGTTTTTTGCAGAAACATTTTTAGGTCTCAAAAAAGCACAAACCTTGTTTCTCTGTAACATAGAAGGGTAGGTTGTGAGCCTACCTATCAGAGGTGTCAAACACACTGCCCACAGACAGCATCCAGTTTCAACACCTTCAAGTGGGCCCCAACCAGATTGAAATGTAATTGGGAAATGTTTAACAAAATAAATAAAAATACAGCAAAACATAGATAATATTATATTTTAAAACTAAATCAATACACAGGTGTGGGGATCTTCATGTAGGGATCAGTGGTCCCCTTTTTCTCTGAGTTTAACATCACTCACCCAGATGGTACTGAACATATAGTTAGAATTTAGCAAATGTGCATTGAATTGAACTGAAAAGGACAAGCAGAAAAAGGTGCGTGTGGTTGGGGATATGAAATGTCCCCAAAAGAGAAGACCAAAGAACCATTTGCAGAAATGGACAAATTCTCTTCTGGAATTTCTTTCCTACTTAAACAGCACTGTTGAGCTTCTACAGATCTGAGGACTGTGCATCACTTACTTCTTCTTGTAAGAAGCCAAGATATGCCATTAGGAAATAACTCTTTCTTAATCTCAGCTATTTTTCCTGCGTTCTGCATTTTGCATTTGATAAAATGTAATAACAAAATGGAATTTTTAAATTGGTGATAAATTTTGCACTAATAACTTTCAAGTAAAAATGAAAGGTACATAAAACATAACCAGGTTACAGGATAATAAATTGAGTTACAGAGAAATGTAGTTATAATATTAAGTAAGATTTAGGTTTTTTTTTAAGTTTAATTGAAGTAGCCCCTTAACTGCTGCAATTTTGAATTCATGCTAATTAAAAAGGTCCTACAGTACTAGCAAGTAGACACAGGAATGCTGGTTAATAGACAATAAAGTCCAGAGAAAATTTTCATCCATAAGTGACACAGAACTCGAAAATCAGGCTTTGAAGAAGGGGTTAACTATGCTTTACTACCATTCTTAGTGTGGCACATCTTGGAACTAACTAGAATTAGGAATTTCTAGACATACCAGGGATTCTTCTCTTGACTTCTCAGTTAAAAGCTATGGTTGTTTATTTGTTTTTTTTTTTTTTTTTTTTTTTTTTTTTTTTTTTACTTGATGTTAAGGAGGTTTGTTTTAGACATTTCAGCCTGGCTTCCATTAAGCATCTGTAAGATTAGCTGAACCATATGCACTGAAACATTCTGAGGCTCCCTTCAATAGCATCAAAGGAAGACAAAAAAAATTCCAGCCACCTGTCTTCTGTATGCCAGAGCCCCACAATCCAGGAATGAAACTTTCACCTACTTCTCTGAAATTTTTAACCAGCCTAAGGTAGTAGTACCCTTTATATGTTGTTATACAACAAATAGACAATTATTTCAAAGATGAAGATATTAGTTAAACCCACATGGATTTTTTTTGATCTGTGCAATGCTCAATTAATCAATCAATAAACATTTATTAAGTGCCTACCATGTGCTAGGCACCGCGCTAAGCATTGGGCAACATGTTTAATTTTTTATTTTTCAGTAAACTGAGCACATATTCTTGTACTGTATAAACATTCAGTGTTCCAGGTTACATATATTACATATGTCATATACATATATCATACATATATCATATACATATATACATACGCATAGATATTTTTGGTTCATTTTGGGTCAGCTACAGGAATGGTCACAACTTACTGAGACTCCTATGAGTAAGAAAACTAGCTATGTATTTTGCCGTTAAATTACACAGAAACATATGCTTCCAGGAGAAGCAAAGCTAGACTTTAAGTTTACATCAACATCTGAAATTTCATTTTTATATTATCATTTTCTAATTAATTTTTGCATTTTAAAGTACAAGAAGAAAACAAACAAAAATATTCCTGACCATTTCCGTGATAAAAAGAAGAAACAGTATGCAGAGGCAGTACTTGAGGGTGGAGGTATTACTGAGTCACTTCTAATGGTTTTTTTTGTGTTATTTTTTCTTATTGGTTCTCCAAGGGTCCCCTAAGTCATACACAAAGTGATTCCCCAACATTACAGGGGTCAGTGAGATAGAGTAGACTGAACATCTGACTTTGCACCAGAACACTCAAGTTTGATCTCAGCTCTACCATTTCCTAGCTGTGAAGCCATGGCTACTTAACCATTTTCCATTTCAGTCTGTATGCCGGATGTCCCAAATCTTAAGCATTAAACTACATGAAGACTTTGGGGATACCATATAGAAATATGGGGTGTTTTTTCCCAAAACATGACAAACTTATAAGATTGTGTTCAGCAGAGATATAACCTGTGTTTCCTCAAGAGTAATGACATCTTTCTTGACTATTTTAAGGAGTTTTCACATGAGTATTTGGGGGAAAGTGGAATACTTTTATCTGTATTTTGTTATACTATATATTCTCTAGCATATCTATAACATAGCACTTTTTCCTTTAACTTTTTCATACATATAATTTTTTTGCTATACAAGATGAAAATCTAAAGATCTTATATTTCTGATCCATTATATAAACAGCAAACAAATAGGTAAAGAATGCTCACATTTTCATAAATTGTGTATAACTTTACTAAATACTTCAAAATGTAAATTCTACTAGGTTGATGCAAGATGTAATTTATTTCAAGAGTAGAAATTAATTAGCTACTAAGTTCTTCAATCTCAAAACTATCTCTCTCTTTTAGCATTAATAGCAAACTTATTCTCTAGATACAGAGGTCCCAAAAGTTATTCGGCCTACCGCCCTCCTTTAAAAAAATTACGCAGCACCCCCCTGGAAATCCACTTTCTTTAACCCTTTAACATTTTTTTTCCTGAAATTTGCATCATTTCAAACTACTACCACCCCCTGGGAGTGGTATAGGCCACTTTGGGAACCTACGCGTCTAGAATGTGATGTTGTCAATGAAGTTGTTTTAATAGGACATCTTCACTTAAGTCAATAACCAAAGTCAATAACAGTGCATTCTGATGAACATTTTAAAAATTAAACTGTTCCTCATATAAGTAAGTCCATAAACCTCTTCTGGGCTGGATGATGATGGCAAACTGCTCATGGAAATGATGTCTTGTTTTGTCCTTACTCTCCAAACTGGAAACATGAGTCTGAGCATAAAGAAAGTTCAAGTCAACGTAACAAATGCAACTCCAAACAATTGTGAAATGTGGAAATTATTCAAAACAAATCAGGAAAATTTTCACTTAGATCAAACTGCACGGAAGATTTTGGATTGATGGGGACGGACGTAGGTGGGGACTTCACTTTCGAACAAAATCTTCTTGAAGCATTCCAAATCCCCTTCCCTTTGCCCTACTTTTCCTCTTTACAGTAGTAGGCCTCAATAGGGCCCTTCTTACTCTTTAGGTAGATAGATGGAGAGTTAGTGTTCGGGGCTGGCACTTCTAGATGAGTGTCTTCTGGGGCCTTGATCACAGTGACAAGCTGCTCTTTGAAGGACGGGATAGCCAGGATGTCTTGGAAATTCACATAGGCTAGTTTCTGGTAGTCAGGGCTGTCAATGATGCTGGATACGTTGTCTTTTGCTTTTGAGATCAGTTCATCTAGGTTCTTCTCACTGGTCTCCAGCTCTGCCAACTGGGTCATCAGGTTTGGGGTTCCCAAGAGCCTCGGATCAGGCCCTACCCACTGCACAATGTTCTTGGCCTTCTTTGTCAGGAGGCCAATGCCATCCATCACGTTGGTAACGTCATACAAACGCCGCTTGTGGACACTAAGCCTAGCTGCCACATTATTGAGGTCCAGGAGCCCTTCAGGGGTTGATCTGAGGACGTTCAGGAATCTCTGGGTCAGGGACACCAGAGATCCATCTCTCTCACTCCTCCTGGCTGCCATCTTTCTCTTGGTGCGTTGCTGCTGTGGCAGATGATGTTGTGGCACAAGCCCCTTCATTTGCCCAGGCTGCACCACAGGCCCCTCCTGCTGCCCAGGTTCCTCCTGCTGCTCAGGCTGTAGAGTAAGCCCCTCCTGCTGTCCAGGCTGCACCACAAGGCCCTCCTGCTGTCCAGGCTGCACCACAGGCCCCTCCTGCTGCCCAGGTTCCTCCTGCAGCTCGGGCTGCAGCACAAGCCCCTCCTGCTGCCCAGGCTGCAGCGCAAGCCCCTCCTGCTGCCCAGGCTGCACCGCAAGCCCCTCCTGCTGCCCAGGCTGCAGCGCAAGCCCCTCCTGCTGCCCAGGCTGCAGCGCAAGCCCCTCCTGCTGTCCAGGCTGCACCGCAAGCCCCTCCTGCTGCCCG
>NW_020944235.1:978889-1034689 GCF_900497805.2 Vombatus ursinus | reverse complement strand
CACAAGCCCCTCCTGCTGTCCAGGCTGCACCACAAGCCCCTCCTGCTGTCCAGGCTGCACCACAAGCCCCTCCTGCTGTCCAGGCTGCACCACAAGCCCCTCCTGCTGCCCGAGCTGTAGCATAAGCTCTTCCAACTGTCCAGGCTGCAGCAGAAGCCCCTCCTGCTGCCCGGGCTGCAGCAGAAGCCCCTCCTGCTGCCCGGGCTGCAGCACAGGCCCCTCCACCTGACCGGGCTCCAGCACATCCACCTTCATCTGCTCAGGCCCTTCCGTGCTTCCGCTGCCACCTGCATTGCTGCTCCCAGCACTGGCCTCCATATTCTGCACCAAAGTCACAGCAGGGGGCAGGCAGCCCTTTTTTCCAAAGCCGGCCAGACCACGGTTAGGCACATCACAGTTGGCCATATTACAGCTGACTAGGTTGCAAGTGACCACCTTGCAGCCCTCTACGTTGCAGCTGCCTATAACACGAGGGCCCACATCACAAGCGGCTGTAACACAACGGCCCACATCACAAGGGCCCGTATCACAAGGGTCCACGTCACAAGGGCCCGTATCACAAGCGCCCGTATCACAAGGGCCCGTATCACAAACTCCCACATCACAAGCATCCGTACCACAAGGGCTCACCGTTCCGCAGTTGACCAGGTTGCAGGTGGTCAGGCTGCAGCTGTCCACATTATATGCTTCTGAAATCAGGGTCTCACATTGGGGCCCACCTAGCGTGACCATGCCCACGGCCTTGGGGGCAGGTCCTGCTGGGGAATCATCAGGGCTTGTACGGAGGGTACCGAGTTTAGCCTCACGTATATATAATATTTTTCCAGTGGGTTGGCAACTCATCACGCCAAAGAGAAGGGTAACTGGGGTTCAGGGACCTTGTTAAGGGGACAGCACCTTGGCCTCTGATGGCCGCCTAGTAGGGTTGCCTCCTCCTCGGTATTAGCGCCTTCCCCAAGGCGCTAATACCGCGAGTTCTGGTCTCCCAGAACCACTGGCTCGGTCTCTTCACAGTATTCCCCAGGCTCAGTGGTTTCCGGCAACGGTTCCCACGGCCGAGTTGCCCGCCTTCCGGGAACACGACCCTCTCCCTGACGCTTTCCCAGCTTCCGCCGGCACAACCCTCGATTCCTATAGGGCCTTTGCCGCCCTTTCCCCGCCCCTATACATCCTGGGGAGGAATCTCCCACCACAAGCATCTTCTGCAGAACCTACTCAAAGGTTTTGCATCCCCAATCTGTATTTGCTTTTACTTTTGCAAATGTTAGCACCCCTGCTCACTGCCCATCCAGATAACAGCAATGTGCCACTTAACACAGATCCTTCAAATGCAAGGAATGATTTTTGCATTCTAACACTTGAAAAGCATAAAGTAACCTAAGGCTCTTTGCAAATGCCCTCTGATATAGGATGCAAAGACTATTTGAGGAGGGCGCCTGGCGGCCTTTCCCAACTAACTTGGAAAATGAGGAAGTTCCCGCCCTGAAAGCCATCTTGGAGTGGAGGGACACGCCCTTCTGGTGCGAGGGAAAATGAGATATTACATAGTTCTGCAAAACTTTCATACAGACATGTTTACTTCAAAACTTATAATCACAAATGTGCAAAAAATGAGTTTGCATGTATTATTTCATGTGAGCCTCCCGACGTAGCCAAAGATTGCCGGGTTTGTTATCAGAGTTCAAATCCAATCTTTTCCACTTACTATTTGCACAATCGTGGGCAAGGCATATCAGCTCTGGCACTCAGTTTTTCATCTTTAAGATGAGGAGGCTGCACTCGATCTCCTCTGACTACCGGTTCTCCTCTAAATCTCTATCACTGATCCCAATTTACCGACGGATAGAGGTGCTAAGGATGGAAGACACGGCATTGCCTATGGCCACATAGATCTGAAATACCGGAGGTGTGATATGAAACTAGGTTCCTGAGCAGAAATCTAGCACCATCCACTGCACCACAATGACATGGAGGGGAAGGTTGGCAAGATATTATTATTTAATCACAGGAACTGAATTCCAAGAATCAATAATGTTCAGGAATCGCCACCGTCTCTGACCTGTTACACCTTTCTGGCCCTCCTACCTCTTACTCTTCTCCTTCTCACCTGGTCAAAGGCTTTGCCTCTTAAAAGACTTTATCCCCCACTCCATCCTCAGCCCTCCACAGTGTTACTGTCAAATGTCTGGATCCATAACACAGATTTGTAGTGCTTCAAGAGTCCTGACTTATGAAAACAGTCTTCAGGACCTGTTTCACTTTGTAGGGCTGTGTTCATTGGAAGTTTTGTTGTTCAGTCATTTCATACATGTCTGACTGTTTGTGACCCCATTTGGAGTTTTCCTTGGCAAAGCTCTTTGCTGGGAGGGGTTTGCCATTTCATTCTCCTGTTCACTTTACAGATGAGGAAACTGAGGCAAACAGGGTTAAGTGATCTGCCCAGGGTCACACAGCTCAGAAGTGCTGAGGGCAGATTTGAACTCAGAAAGAGGAGTCTTCCTGACTTCAATCCCAGCTCTCTATCCACTGTAGCACCAGTGGAGGTAAACACCACAAATAAAAGCATGATAGAAGTTAGATGAGGAGCAAAATATTATTTCAGCCAATATGGAGAGAAATTGCCCAAGCAAATCTGCATCTGGAAAGCTTTTGTTTTTGCAGATCAAAAAGAATAATAATGTACTTTGATATGATGAAAAGGAGAATGATCAATATATTCTCATATTCTCAGTAAATAAACTATTTCAATAGAATACTTACATAGTGCATTAACTCGGGGGGAACCAGGGTTCCACAGAGTGCTTCCTGAAAGAGCTTCCCAAATTTGAAGACAACACACACACACACACACACACACACACACACACACAAGAAAAAGCACTAAAGATCAAACTAAACCTGGTTTTAAAATAGCTGATCTGTGTTATCAAATTAATTATGACATGTAAAACAGCTTAAAAAAAAAAAAAAAAACAAAACTAACCAAATATCACACATTTGATAGCCCATTCATTGTGAAGATCAGTAAGAGGGTTCCTTATAAGGGGAATACTGCTTAAGCAGGCTCTCTCACCAAACAGCAAAAATCTCCCATTCATCCATTGGCCAATGGCAACCAGTGAAATGCAGTTAGTGAATTTGTTAATTAGTTGGGGTTTCTAGTTTTATTGTGAAGGATAATCATTCACTAGCTCCAATCAGATAATAGAGGGTTTTGGAGGACGCAGGGCTGAGCAGTGGAAAATGCCGAACTTGGAGTCAAGAAAAGTGGGTTGCAATTATGCTTGAAGAATTTATCTGCTGTATAACCCTGGGCAAAGTTTGTGTGCCTCAAGTAATGTCTTAGGACTTATTTACTAAGTCACTGATGGGTTGCGATCTACTTTACTGAGGAAAGGAATGAAGGAGAAAGCATTTATTTACTTATGTGTTTGTTTGTTTATTTATTTATTGCCAGGCAATTGGGGTTAAGTGACTTGCTCAGGGCCACACAGCTAGTAAGTGTAAAGTGTCTGATCTGAGATCGCATTTGAACTCAGTTCCTCCTGTCTCCGGGCTGGTGCTCTATCCACTGTACCACCTAGTTGCCCTGAGAAAGTATTTATTAACTGCCTACTAAATGCTGGATACAAATACAAAAGTAAAATCATACATCCTTCCAAACTTATTACATTTACCTGGTTGGAATTTGTTTGTAAATTAAAACTAATTTAAAAGTGAGAAAAGAGGACTACAAGTTCTACTGAGAACAGAGTTTATTTGCGAATTTTCTTAAATATCATTCTTTCTTTTGGCTCTGCCATTTATCTACCTCTATATCCTTGGGCAAATCCCATAACCTCTCTGGGCCTCAGGGTCCTCAACTATAAGATGAAGGAATTGAAATAGCTAACCTGTGAGGCCTCTTCTGGCAATAAAGTAATAATCCTATAATTTTTCCAGCCTGAAGACACAACAATCTTGGTGTCAATAGCCATTTGGTATTTGATCAGGAATTATTGTCCTTGTGAATAATAATCCTTGAATTCAAATTACACAAAGTAAGTACATACATATCAATTTCCAAACTCTCCTGAAACTCATAGTAATTGGAATATGATTGTTTTCCCACTAATTTTATCATTATATTTTATATTCAGTTCTCTTCCTGTCAGATTTTGAAAAAAACTTTCTAAATATTGCGCTAATATAAATGCCAGGTCTAGATTTTTTAAAAGGCAGCAGTTTCACTGTCTGTAAATTTCAGAACCTAATGCTGAAAAAGGAAAGCAAAAACCAGTTGTATGCCTCATTAGAAAATGAAATTGTGGATTTTATTCATCTCTAGAGCTGCTTAAAATGGAAAAGTGCAGTGTGTTAACTATTTAGTTAAAAACATACAAACCTAGTTCATTGTTTTCCAAAAGGGCGGAGTGTGCCTTGGCTTGAAGATGTTTTAGGGATTATACATGCCTATTTTAGAAAATGACTTTTCTGAAGGGTAATCTGAAGATCTTTGTCTGGAAAGCTGTTACTGAGCCTAGAAATCATTTGTTCCCATTTATCTCCTTTTCATCATGCTTAATGGGAAAAAGACTGTATTTCTATTTAGTGCCCCATATACACCAATCCTCACAAAGTTCTCACTTCCATTCTGTTTTTAAAATAATATTTTATTTTCTCCCAATTACATGTAAAGACAATTTTAACATTCATTTTAAAAAATATTTTTGAGTTCCAAATTTTCTCTCTCCCTCACTCATCTGCCCCCTCCCTGAGACTGTAAGCAATTTGACATAGGTTAAACATGCTCAATCATGCAAAACATATTACCATATTAGTCATGTTGTGAAAGAAGACACAAACCCAAAGGAAAAACACACACATGCCCAAAAAATCAGAAAGTGAAAAAGGATATGCTTTGATCTGCATTCAGACTCCTTCAGTTCCTTCCCCCAGAAGTGGATAACACTTTTCATCATAAGCCCTCTGGAATTTTCCTGGACCATGGTATTGGTGAAAATAGCTAAGTCATTCACAGTTGATCATCGAACAGTATTGCTGTTACATGGTTCTGCTCACTTCACTTTGCATTAGTTCAAGTCTTCCCAGGTTTCTCTAAAACCCCCCTGCTCATCATTTCTTATCACATAGTAATATTCCATTTCATTCATATACCACAACTTGTTCAACCACTCCCCAACTGATAGGCATCGCCTCAATTTCCAATACTTTGCCACAACAAAAAGAGCTGCTACAAATATTTTTGTACAAATAGGTCCTTTCCCACCCTTACTTTTTATCTCTTTGGGACACAGACCTAGTAGCGGTATTGCTGGATCAAAGGGTATGCACAGTTTTATAGCCCTTTAGGCATAGTTCCAAATTACTCTCCAGAATGGCTGAATCAATTCACAACTCCACCAAAAATGCATTAATTAGTGTCTCAAGTTTCCCACATCCCCTCCAACATTTATTATTTTCCTTTTCTATCATATGAGCCAATCTGATAGATGTGAGGTGGTACTTCAGAGTTGTTTTAATTTGTACTTCTCTAATCAACAGTGATTTAGAGCATTTTTTCATATGACTCTAGATAGCTTTGATTTCCTCTTCTGAAAACTATCTGTTCATATTCTTTGGCCATTTATAAATTGGAGAATGGATTGTATTCTTATAAATTTCACTCAGTTCTCTATATATTTGAGAAATGAGGCCTTTGTCATAGATACTTGTTATAAAATTATTTCTCAGCTTTTTGCTTTCCTTCTAATCTTGGTTGCATTGGTTTTGTTTGTGCAAAAGCTTTTTTACTTAATATAATCAAAATTGTCCATTTTATGTCTAGTAATGCTCTTTATCTATTGTTTGGTCATAAATTTTTCCCTTTTCCATAGGTCTGACAGATAAACTATCCCTTGCTCTCCTATTTGCTTATGATATCACCCTTTATGTTTAAATCATGTACCCATTTTGAGCTTATCTTGGTATACGGTGTAAGATGTTGGCCTATACTTAGCTTCTGCCATACTGTTTTTCAGTTTTCCCAGCAGTTTGCTGTCATTTCCATTCTTGTAGCATCTTATGAGATTCACATTTCTGATGGAAAAAATTACCCAGGTGGACAGTTTCTTCTTTACATTAAGAATAGAAGACTCTTTGCCAAGATATAGCTAGGTAGAATGAGAAATGAGTTACTGATTTTGATATTGATAACTAAACCCTTATATCTAGGTTTTTTTTTTCTTTAATTTATAGCAGCAATCTAATTGTGGCATATTTTTGAAAACTGCTTGCAAATTGTGCTTTGTATAAAAGTGATTTATGAACTATCCTACCTTTGGTTTCTTTCTTTCTCCCTCTCCTTTCCCACTGAAGTACATGACAAGTTGATATTCATGGGGGGGGGGGGAGAAGGAAGCAAAAGAAAAAGATAATACTAGAAAAACCAGAGGCCTTGACTTCCCAACTCTGCTTTGAATCTCTAAAATCCATCATTGCCATTCGTATTTCCAAAGTCAATGGTGAATCTTCCATCTTGGTTGCCAGTTAGGAACAAAAAAATTATGAAAATAATGGTCTCTTTAGAAATGTAATGCTCAATTTGGATCGTTTGGTTCACATTTTGGGCCTCTATTTTCAGAACTTCATCACTGACTGAAGGACATGAAGAAATCATTATAACTTTGAATTCCCCCCACAAATCAGACAGCAAAGATTTTATTTTTCCTTTATATTTTGAAAAATGAATCTGGTGAAGGCTACATGATTTGGAGTTTCTCCGTGACAATTGGTGGTATAAAAGAATCTCAGGCAATAATCTTATCTATTCATCTTTTAAAATTTTAATTGTAAATTTTTTTCAATTCTCAACTTGACAACCATCAACCAATATGAACATTTCCATATACATGGAACAAAAAAGAAGATTATACATGAAAACATGAACCTCTATTATATACAGCTTTTGTTCTTTTTTAAAGAATATGCGACAAGTTAATATCAAACTGATCCACTCATCTGTGTTTCCTTCTGAACCTCCTTCTGGCTTTTTTTCCATTCTTTAAAAAATGACACAATGACCTATTTTTCTTTCTCTTCTAGGCATCACTATCACTTATCCTCCTCTCCTTCTCAAATCCTCCCACCCCAAATTAAAAAGAAATCCTTCCGTGCAGTAAACAAGCATATTGAAATAAAATAAACTCACACAATGGGCATCCAATCTGCTCCTAACCATATATTTTATCTCTCCTCCTCCATGAAATCTCCATGAAGGCAGAAAATTTACCTTAGCTTCTTCTCATCCCCAGTATTAACACATACATATCCCAGAATCACAGCCTTTCAAAATTGGAAGAGATCTCAATGGCCATCTAGTCCAACTTATCCAGAAAAAGGCATTCCCACTAGAACATACCCAATAAGAGGTCATCCAGTCTCTATTTGAAGAATGTCCAATGAGAGAGAGGCCACCATGTCCCAAGGAGGCCTATTTCACTTTGGAATAGTTCTAGATATTAGGAAGTTTTTCTGACATCAGTCCAAAATTTGCTTCTTTGCCCTAGCTATATTTGTGCCCTGGATATGTGCCTTTTCCCACATATTCCCTAAAAGTGGCCACGCTTTCCACTGAATGTAGATACTCGTCCTTTTTGGTCACGAACTTTCCCCCTGCACAAAGTTGTGAAAATTTCTCCTTCACTGTTCCTTTCTTTCATTCATGATATGGCCTTTTACATCTAGACCACATACTCAATTGGAACTTATTAGGATAGATCATGTGAGATCTTGGTTTAGATCTAATTTCCAACTGACTGCTTTCCAGTTTTCCCAGATTTTTTTTTTTTTTGTCAAACAAGGAGTCCTTAACCCATTAATTGAGGGCTTTGGTTTTACTGAACACCGTGCTACTACGTTAGCTTCTGTGCATTGTGTACCTACATACCGTATGCCTGTTTATTATGTTCCACTGACCGACTTCCTTATTAACCACTAGCAAATCATTTACATGTTTGCTGGTTTATAGGACAAACTGAGATCTGGTATTACTAGGCCCCCTTCTTTTCTATCTTTGATCATTATTTCCCTTGAGATTCTTAACATTTTGTTCATCCAGAAGAATTTTATTATTATTTTTCTGTAAATAACCCTTAGGTTGTTTGATTGGGATGGCACTGAATAAGCAAATTAATTTAGGTAGTATTGTCATTTGCTTTACATTGGGGTAGCCCAACTATGCACAATTAATATTGCTCTTATTATTTAGTTCTGTCTTTATTTTTGTAAACTGTATTGTAGTTGTATTAAAAAAAATCTCTCGTATGTCTTGCTATTACTGTTCATGCTTTGTTCTTAAAGAAGACCAATGACATCAGGAGGGTGATGTTTTGCCTTGAGAATGAATTGGATTTGAGTGAGGCAGAGCTGTTCAAAGTCATCAGCTGTACTCTCTCTTTCAGAGTCATTGGAGTCCAGGGGCAAGACGTAAGTCAAGATGACTGGGCATGGCCCAACTATGTCTTGTGAAGTGAACTCATATAATTTACTCATTCTGCATTTATTTTGAACGGGTTTCTCTATCTCTTCCTGCTGAGTTTTGTTGGCAAAAGATAGAAATATCTGATGATTTTTGTGGATTTATTTTATAGCCTTCTACTTTGCCATAGGGCAGCTAGGTGGCAAAGCAGATAGAGCTCTGGGCCTGGAGTTAAGAAGACCTCTGTTCAAATACAGCCTCAGACCCTTACTTAGTTGTAAATAATACTAGGATTGCAAACCTGGGTGACTAGAAGCATGGTGGTACCTTTGACAGAAATAGCTGAGGTTGGATTTAAGCAGGAAGACAACGAGTTCTGTTTTGAACACTGATTTTGAGATGCTTACAGGACATCCCTTTGGAGAAGCTTAGGCACATAGGCAAAATAATTTTTAGAAATCACATACATACAGATTCTATTTGACTGTTTCTCTCACACACATATACATGCAAAGCACCCACATAGATATGTCTATTTAGCTGAGTTTCCTCCTTGATGACACTTTAACCAAAGCATCATCATATAATATTACCAGAGCACATTGACAGTTGGATGGATGGTGTAATAACATGGGGAATAAACTTTTTCACATACGATCCAAAGAGTGGATAATCTTCAGATAGATATTCCAAAATTGAATAAAATTCCAAATTATGTCTTCCCTTGATGGTGTTATTTTAGGATTTCAAAAAGATTTTTCATTTCACATAGCTGATTTCCTTCCCCCAAAGTCACTATTTCATAAGCATTATTTGAGAAAATGACAATATACATAATAACTATATTATCATCATCCATAATTCGCATAAGAGTTAATCATACAGATATGTAAAGGATTTGTGGCTTTGTCAGTGTGGGGGAACTCCCTTCTAGCCATTTGTGACTCATTTGTAAATGGCTTGGCATAGTGCATGGTCGAGAACAAGTGCCATAGAAATGCTAGTTATCATCATCCTCACCATCGTTTCAGAGCTGGAAGGGATCTCACAGTCCATTCAGTCCATTTCACACCTCAACCAACAACAAGTAGTCCTCAAGCCTTGGCATGGAGAAGTCTAATGAAGAGGAGGCTGCTACCCTCAAAGTCAGACACTGCATTTTTAGACAGCTCTAATGGTTGGGAAATGTTTTCCTGATATCAAGCATAAATTTGCCTCTTTTTAACTTGCACCCATTTTTTCCGAGTTTTGTATTCTGGGGGCAAACTGAGTACTCGAACACAGCTATTCTGTCTTTCAAAGTTTTCTCTTCTTCCAGTTAAACATTCCCAGTTCCTTCAGTCGACCCTCATGTAGTACATACTCAAGGCTCTTCACCATCCTGATTGCTTCCATAATCTCTGCATATCTTTTTAAAATGTAAGTTCATTTCTAATTTTTCTGTGCATTCATATTGGTCCCTTGGAATAACTCATTTTTTCTATATCAGAATTTTTCCCCTTTGTGTCTTCATAGTTGACTTCCACTTGTAGAATATTTGTTCATGGGATCCTACTTTTCCTTTTTATGAACTTAACATTTCTTATTTGAAATCTACTCTCCTAAAATCTAGGGTTCATGTCAGGCTATGCCTGGCTTTCCTTTCCTTTATCACAAATTCTGGGAGAGATTGGCCACTTTCCCCCTCTTCCCCCATGCTTTCCATCAGTTCCGTACAAGTAACTAGTTCCTTCCTGTTGGTAAAAATCAGCTCCAGCATAGAGGATTAAATTACCATTAAGACAGGGCAAAATGTTGTTAGTTGCTCTGTATTTAGCAGAGAGAGAACTCTCGTGAATGCCTGGATAACTGAGGCTCACCATTGCTACTATATTCACTCATTTAACAACAAAGGAATCAGCAAGCATTCATATAGTACCTCTTATGTTTCAGGGACTGTACTGAGACCTGGGTGTATGAAAAGACAAAAATGCAACAGTCCTTGCCCTCAAGGAATTACAGCTTACAAGGGTAGACAACCTATTAAGCCTGCACACATCTAAGTTTATAGGTAATCGGTACAAACAAAATATATACAAAGTAAATACAAATTAATTTAATGGGGAGACATTAGAAGCTAGGGTGATGAGGAAAGGCTTCACGTAGAACAGGAATGATAATACCTGCCTCACAAAGCTCTTGGGGTTGTAGTGCAATTGCTATCTAAACAAGCACACCCTTTACAACACAGCCATCTACGCTATGATATGGAATCAAGTCATTCCCACCTGAGGTATCCCCTTCTTATTCGGGTCTTTGGAATATAATATTACAATTTCCTTTTGACTTCTTATGAAAATAAGACAACACGGTGTTATTTGTAATGATTCTCCTTGGAATGATCAAGAATTGTCCTTGCTACCTGCACAATGTGTTCTGAAGTTTGACTATGATGCTTCTTAGTGATTTAAACTGAGTTTCTTTCTTTTGATGTTCTGAGAATTCTCTTGGTCAGTAAATTGCCACCTGCTTTCAATATCTCGGGGCAATTGTTCTGTAAAACTTCTCAAAGCAGAGTATTTAGGTTTTCTTTAATAGTGATGCTTTTTCAGAGTCTATAATCCTTAGATTATCTCTTTACAGTCTGTCTTCAGGATCAGCATCCTTATTTTGTAGAACTCCTATATGCTTATTCCCATCTTTTTTCTACTCCATTATTTTTCCTTCATTTTCTACATTTTTTATTCCAATTCTGCCATTTTCTTTTTCAGAAAATCTACTGGTGTAGAGAATCTCTGTCTTTTTTTCTAAACTCCCTAGTCTCTTGTCAAATAGTGTTTTCCTTAAAGAATTCTAATTTCTGTCTTCATGCCCTTGATATTTCTATTTGATTCTTTAACTGCTCTTCTGAAAATTCTTTGTGAGATTAGAAAACATTTATTTTGACTAGTTTTTCTATTAGTATGAGCTGGTGTACATTTATGTGCTCTATGTTAATTTTTTTTTTCTTTTGGTCTATATCTGTGATTTCATTGGTATGGGGAACTTCAACTGTGAAAAACTCTCTGATGATCTTGGTGGGCAATTTACACGTAGCTTATAGTCTCAAGGAGTTGTCTAAGACAGTTAGAGGGCAAATGATTTACTCAAGGGCACACAGCTAGCATATATCAGAAACAAAATTTGAACTCCAGTTTTGCTGACTCCAAAGCCAAGCTATGGTACAAATATATATATATATATATATATATATATATATATATGTGTGTGTGTGTGTGTGTGGGTGTATGTGTGTGTGGGGGGGGTGTGTATGTATGTATATGTATATATGTGTATGTATATATATATATGTATATATGTATTTAGGTATAGGATAGAACTTATGTTGTGGGATCCATCATTGTAAATGAAGGGGAAATTGCTCTCTCTGGACCAGGAAAAGTAGGGGATTTGTCCTTGTAATTGACTCTTTTCAAATCCTTTCTTAGTCACATAGATTCTTGCAACTCAGTGATAAATGACACTCAGTAAACACTAGTGGCTGTTTTTGGCCTAGACTGTAAAAGTAACTGAACTAGACCCAGAGGCCCAAAAGTGATGAGTGAAAAGGCAACTGAACACAAAGAAATAGCAAAATATAATAAACATTTCCCAACTTCCATGCAGGATCTGCAGACCTTTACTTCCAAAATACTTTGTACCAATGCTATAATTGACTTCATTATACTTGAAAATTGCTGCTGCAAGTCAGACTGGCTGACTACACAGCTCCTGCCATCAGAAAATAACACTGGAAAAAGCTAATTGCTGAATGAAATTTCTAACCGCAATTTATTTCCATAGAGCATATTCTTATCTTCAATACTAAAAGGACTTGCAATGGATTTGATTAGAAAAATAAATGTCACAAAAGTCCAAGTCTGTCTAGTCCCATGTTTAAGAACACAGGCATGGTGACATGTAGAAAAATTCTATATTTAATGGTGTTCATATTTCCTATAAGGCAGTTTCTAAATAAAATGACTCTTCACAGGTTGAGTGACAGTATGGAGTAGGCTAGCAATAGAGCACTGGACTTGGGTGGGAATCATGAAAATCTGATTTCAAATCCAACCCTAGACACTAAATAGCTGTAAGACCCTGGTTTCCTTATCTCTAAAATGGGGATGATAATAGCACCCACCTCCCAGGGTTATTATGAGGATCAAATAAGATAATTTAAGTGAAGAGCTTCATAAACATGAAAGTACTATATAAATTTTAGTTATTATTATCATTATTATTTTTATTATTAAAATAATAATGACATGAAGAATAACAAACAATATTATGAGGCAGCTAGGTGGTACAATGGATAGAGCATTAGGCCTGAAGTCAGGAAGTTCTGAGTTCAAATCCAGCCTAAGACATGTACTGGCTGTGTGACCCTGTGTAAGTCATTTAACCTCTGTTTCCATTTCCTCATTTGTAAAATGAGGGATAATAACAGCACCTACCTTCCAGGGTTGATGTGAGGAGTAAATGAAATAATAATTGTAAAGCACTCAGCATAGTGCCTGGCTCATAGTAAGTTCTATATGAATGTTAGCTAATATTTTATTCCAAATTGCAAATAATTCAGTAATTTACAGATTCAGGAGTCTGAATTCCTTGGCTATTTATGAAAAATAAAAATCAACCTGATGGGCAGTGAGATGGTCTTAGAACCAGGAATATCTAGGTTCAAGTCCTGCCTGAAACACAGGTTGTGCTGTCCTGGGCAAGTCATTTACTTTCTCAATACTACAAGTAACTTTAGGTTTCAGGGAAGTTGCTGACTTGTATTAAGTCCCATTTCTGGGAGTTTTCTCTTTTTTTCTCTTTTTATTTTTTAACATGCATTTTTTTAAAAAAAATTTGTGTTCCAAATTATCTCCCTCCAGTCCCTCCTCCACCCATTGAGAAGGCAAGCAATATGATACCCATTACACATATGAAGTCAAGCAAAACATAATCGCACATTAGCTACATTGCAAAAAAAGCAAGAAAAATAAAAAAGTGAGAAACAATATGCTTCAATCTGCATTCAAAGTTCATCAATTCTATCTCTGGAGGTGGACAAAATTTTTTTTATCATATATTCTTTGGAATTGTCTTGGATCATTTGTATTAATCAGAGTAGCAAAGTCTTTCATAGTTGCTTATCATCATAACATTGCTGTTACCATGTACAATATTCTTCTCATTTTGCTCTCTTTACTTTGTACCAGTTCATATAATTCTTCCAAGGTTTTTTTGTGAAACCATCCCCCTCATCATCACTTATTGTACAATAGTACTCCATTAAAATTAAATACCATAACTTGTTAAGTCATTTCCCAACTTATGGGAATCCCCACGATCTCTAATTATTTGCCACTAAAAATAGAGCTGCTATAAATATTTTTGTATATGTAGATTCTTTTCCTTTTTTTTTGATCACTTCAAGATACAGACCTAGTACTGGCATTGCTGAGTCAAAGGGTACGCACAGTTTTATTGCCCATCGAGCATAGTTCCAAATTGTTCTCCAGAATGATTGTGCCACTTCACAGCTCCACCAATAGTGCATTAGTATACCTATTTTTCCATATATCCACTAGAATTTGTCATTTTCCTTTTCTGTCATGTTAGCCAATCTAATAGGTATGAGGTGGTACCTCAGAGTTATTTTAATTTGCATTTCTCTAATTATTATGATTTACAGTATTTTTTCACATGAGTATTGGTAGTTTTTATTTCTTCTTCGGAAAACTACCAGTTCATATCCTTTGACCATTTATCAACTGGGGAATGGCTCTTATTTCTATAGATTTGGGGGGGAAGGTAGGTGGTATAGTGGATGGTGTGCCAGGACTAGAGTCAGGAAGACCTGAGTTCAAATCCCACCTCACATGCTTATTAGCTGTGGGACCCTAGGCAAGTCACTTAACCCTGTTTACCTCACTTCCTCACCTGTAAAATGAACTGGAGAAGGAAAAAGCAAACCACTCCAGTATCTTTGCCAAAAAAACCCAAATGGGGTCATGGAGAGTTGGACACAGCTGAAAAACAACAAAAAAGCTCTACAGAATAAATAAAATCATTAGTTAAATAAAATTTTAAAAAGTAGATTTGGCTCAGTTCCCTTTATATTTGAGAAATGAGTACTTTATGAGAGAAACTTGTAAAACAAACTTTCCCCCTGTTTACTTGCTTTCCTTCTAATTTTGACTTCATTGATTTCTGGGAGTTTTCTTTACCAATGAAATCGCAGGTCCGGTCCCTATCCATATCCCTATGACTGTCCTGTGGCATCCATCCTAAGCTACCTGAAAGCCATACCTGTCACAGCCACCTAACCCTAGCATTTTAATTCTACTTTTCACATCAGATAGGAGAAGAAAAGAAAGAATTTTGTGCGATGGAGAGAGTGTTTGATCCAATATTGCAACTGCCTCTGGAAAATGTCAGTTAAATGGGAAGCAGCAGGTGAAAAAGACAATGAAAGTGAGTAGAATTATAGGTAGAGTTGTAACTACGGCAAGAAAATTAGAACTCTGCTTTAGGGTTCTAAAATTTAGAGGGTATTAACAGACCCTCTCTTCCTTTAGCAGGTAAATCAAACAGACTTAGCAACTAGTTAGCAAGAATAATTGGCTAGAACAGGAAGCTACCAAATGGCTACTTCTACTTCTCCTCCCCGTTCTCCCCTGGTGACTACATTCCAATATTCATTCCTTGCTAGTTCTGCCCCTTCTTCCATTTTGGCCTGATAATGTCTAAATGATTCCCTACCCCACCAAGACATTTGTGTCCTACTCAGGTATATTCCATGGTACCAGGATTACTCATTATGGCTTTGGTTAACAAAATTTATTTATTGTCCAGGAGACAGGCTGAACCATGAAATTGTTTGCCATGTCCAAATCTCTGACAGGCTCTTCTCCAAGGCTGAAGACATTTTGTTTTCAGCCTATGAATAAAAAATGGAATGCTCACTATACTATGAACTGAGTAGCTTTGATTTTTTTTTTCTTTCTTGCTTCAGAGCTGCCCCTCTGATTAAAATTGCTGGCAACGTGTTTGAATATACAAATTTTCTCCTGCTCATATTCATTACTTCGTCTCCCAATTATGAAGTTTAGTACTCAAATTATGTGGCAATTCATTTTTGAGGGGAACATACAAAATCCATCCTTTCTTTTCTCTGCTGTCAAATCCATCAACAGTATCTAGATGTTTGACCTCTCTCTCTGTCTTTCTCATCTCTGGGTTCCCTTCATTTCGCCCTCTTGTATTTTAATAAAAGTGTCCTTCATTACAAAATGAATGGGAAGCCATTCAATTTAATTGAGACTAATGATTCTAAACAAAGCTCCAAATGAATTTTTTTTCATTTCCCCTACTATCTATTGCTTTAAGTCTGTAGCCTGTTGATTATGTCTTGAGAAGCCTAAGTTTTCTAATTTGATGGAAAAATAAATGCCAAATTTCAGCTTTAACACTTTTCTTGATTTATTAAGTTAAAAAAACTACCCTAACATTTCAAGCATTTTGGTTTCTTCTGTAATCTTACTATCTGAATTCCCTAGATCTTCTAATTTAAGCAATAAGCCAGCAGAGAACTTTCCACAAACTCAAGGGAATATCTTAAATGACAACACTGCATTGTTCTACTATATGAATTGCTTTTGCAGGGTGTGTGTGTTGCTGACGTGGGTATTATATATCCGTGTGGGTTGTCTACATGGAGCTCTTGGAGAGGAACTAATAAGTATCTCTGGAATCTTGCTCACTCCTCTCCAAGAGAAAGGGCCCCATGTATAGTCATGCTGTTCTCCTCTGAGAGAGAAGAATCACAGAACGGAATTATGTGTCTGCCTCCCTAAGTACTGCTGGTCCAGGGAATTTTTTTGTTTTTATTTTTGTTTTGTTCTGTTTTTTTTTTTTAATTAAAGTTCAAACTGTTTTCCTGGTCCCTATCCCTTAAGAGGTACCTTAAGTTTATGCACATAGACTTGACTCCTACCTACTAAATGCTATTTACACAAAAGACCAACACAAATAGTGACTCATGACTCAACCAATTCATCCAAGCAGAAAGCAAACAGAAATTGGAGAAGTTACACAGTTTAGAATATACTAGAAAATACGCAGAGTAAATGAGCTTTTCCATTGGGAATGATATACCTCAACGCAAGAGAGAAAGGCAGAGAGGCAGAGAGACAGAGAGAGACAGAGAGAGACAGAGACTTCATCTCATCCCTGGAAAAATACTCTGAAGTCTCTAGGGAGGCAAGCTAGAAATCAGAGATATGTTGAGAAATCAGCTTACCCCTACATGTCTACCTTCCTAAGAATCTTGTGAAATGATTCAGGAACTATATATATTCTCTCTTAAGGCAGGAATGAAGAACAATGTTTCCCTCTCCAAAGTTCTCACATCAGCTTAGCTCCTCGCATAGCCTTGCAATACTGAGTCATCACTTTCTCCACCAATATGGAGAGTCTTATGCATATGTTCAAGGATTGAAACCTGGGTTACACTTGAAAAATATAATATAGCAATAGAATAGGAATACTGTCTTACTCTTTATATCAAATTATACAATTAAAATTTCCTTCTGTAAAGCTATACTGTATCTATCATTATGAGAATTCCAAAGATATAGATAGCATCGCCATTCTTCATGGAGGAAAGTTAGATTGTTGATAATGTTGTTTACCCACAATGATAAATATAGCCTAGACAGACAAGAGTTGAAATAAAAAAAAAGGCAAACTGCCTTCTGTTTTTTAATAGCCAACTATAAATCATTTAAAACCTGGCAATTCACTAGGGATTATGTCATATGTCAAGAGTTCAATAAATTCCCCATAAAAAAACATAAAGCCTGCAGGAAGCAATTTGTCAACTGGTAGAAGCACAAAAAAGGTGTGTATCAGTCGTAAAAATATATTTAGCTCATTTTGAATTAATTTTAAAACAAAATCAGTTCAAATGTGGACTTGATTAAAGTATTTTTATAGAGTAATTATGTGAAATCAACCTTTTACAACCTGACTTGCTGAATCACATGCCAATAGGAACAATGTGAATATTTAGGGAAACTAATAAACAGAAAATAGCAAAAGATGAAAAAACTTATTTAGACCACACATTTTTTGGCCTGTATGTTATTTTTGATGGTTTTATTCTTAAAAAAGAAGTTAAATTCCTTTTAAATTCCAACAAGCGTATATTAAATGTCCACTGTGTGCCACCTCAGGATTAGACTGAGTTAATCAACAAGCTTCCTAGTGCTACGTGGATAACCATAATAAATATATCTGCATATATAGAATGTCATGATCTTTCATCCTCAGCAATACACTTTTTGAATGAAAAAAAAATTCCTTGCATTATGTAACTTATAGCAGGACTATCATTTGTTAGTTCTATCAATAATAAATGGTCACAAACTTCTGGGAGCCAGGATGGCTCTCATCCTCCCTTGTTGATCTTGAAGGATGCAGAAAATAACACCCCAGGAAGAATCCTGGAAGAGTAGAGCCAGCAGAGAGATGGAGTGCAACAGTCTTTTGACTCATGAGGCTGGGGGGGGATTAATGGGGTGAGGGGTTCCCTTGTGTTATGGCTGAAGGGGACTAGTACAGGATAGGAGGCATCCTAGCAAGCCAGCAGCAAGCCCCACCTCAGTGGACCAGCAAGAGATCCTGAGCTCCAGGGTGGTGGAGTAGGCAAGTGCCAACACCAGGACCCCCAGCATGCCTTGGCACAACCAGAAGAACCAGCAGAGAACTATTACTTGTGCAGGCAGATGAGCAACCACCAGTGGCTGAGCCTACCCATGCTCTAGCACAGTCCCAGGTAAGGAGGCGACCTCCAACTGCTGGAGCACCCGCATCCCCATTCCCCACCCCATGAACTTCAGTGTAACCCCGGGGAAACACAGAAGGACCCCACCTGGCCTTGGCACACACCAGCCACTACCACCAGCTCCAGCTCAGCACCAGATAAGCTACCATGCCCCTATAGCCTTGAGCTGCCAGCATCAGAGGCCCCAGCACACAAAGCCAGTAGCCAGGCCTCTAGCCTCCAGCACAAGGAGCCTGGGACAGTGTGACCCCCGAGCCTCAGAAACAGAGATTGACTTTAGAAGCCAGGAAAAAGGCAAACACTATGAGTAAAAAGCAACAAAGAAAAACAAAGACCATATATTCTTACTATGGGGACAGTGAAGATCAAAATACAAATTCAGAAGAGGACAACATTGTCAATATACCCACATATGAAACCTCAAAGGGGAATATGAACTGGTCTCAAGCCCAAAAAGCCTTCTTGGAAGAACTCAAGAAGGATTTTAAAAGTCAAATAAAAGAGGTAGAAGAAAAATTGAACAATTCCTTTAAAAATACAATTGACAAGATAGAAAAAAAAGTACACTGAAGAAAACAATTCCTTAAAAAGTAGAATTGGCAAAATAGAAAAGGAGGTACAAAAGCTAACTAAAGAAAACAATTCATTAAAAATTAGAATTGGGCAAGTGGAAGCTAATGATTCTATGAGACGTCAAGGATCAGTCAAACAAAATTAAAAGAATGAAAAAATAGAAGAAAATGTAAAATACCTCATTGGAAAAATAATTGACCTAGAAAATAGATCCAGGAGAGATAATTTAAGAATTATTGGCCTACCTGAAAGCCATGATCAAAAAAAAGAACCTGGACAGCATCTTTCAAGAAATCATCAAGGAAAACTGCCCTGAGGTCCTAGAACCAGAAAGTAAAATAGTCATTGAAAGAATCCACTGATTACCTCCTGAAAGAGCTTCCAAACTGAAAACAATGAATATTGTGGCCAAATTCCAGAAGTATCACGTCAAAAGGAAAATACTGCAAGAAGTCAGAAAGAAACAATTCAAGTATTGTGGAACCACAGTCAGGATTACACAAGACTTTGAAGCTTCTACATTAAAGATTGGAGGGCTTGGAATATGATATTCTGCAAGGCAAAGGAGTTTGGATTACAACCAAGCATCAACTACCCAGCAAAATTGAGCATAATCTTTCAGGGGAGGAAATGGACATTCAATGAAATAGGGGACTTACAGACCGAAAAGACCAGAGCTCAATGGAAAATTTGATCTTCAAATATGAGACTCAAGAGAGACATAAAAAGGTAAACAGGAAAGAAAAAAAAACACAACATGTTATTAAATAAGGGCAAACTATTTTCATCCCTACATGGGAAGATGATACGTGTAACTCCTGAGAACTGTATCTTTATTACGAGATTTAGAAGGGATATACATAGACAGAGGATGTGGCTATAATTTGACTCTCACGTGATGATAAAAAACCTAATTAAGTGGTGAAAAGGGATTGTAAAAGGAGAAAAGGAAAGGAGGAGGCATAAAAGGGTAAATTACATAACATGAAGAGGCATAAATACATATTGCCGTAGAGGGAAAGAAGAAAGGGAGATGAGCATTGTTTGAACCTTACTCTTATGGGATTTAGCTCAAAGAGAGAATAACATACTCAGTTAAGTATAGAAATCTAACTTGCCCTATAGGCAGTAGGAGGGGAAAGGAGAAAGAAAAGGGAGGGGGCTGATAGAAGGGAGGGAAGATTGACAGAGGCGGTGGTTGAAAGCAAAATTCTAGTGAGGAGGGAAAGGGAAAAAGGAGAAATAAAAGCATAAACAGGTGGGGAAATTGGATGGAGAGGAAGACATGGATAGTAATCATAACTGTGAATGTGAATGGGATGAACTCTCCCATAAAATGGAAGCAGATAGCAGAATGGATTAAAAACAACGATCCTATAAAATATTGTTTACAAGAAACACATTTGGAAAACAGGGAGACAGAGTAAAGGTAAAAGGCTGGAGTACAATATATCATGCTTCAGTTGAAGCAAAAAAAAAATAAAGTAGGGGTAGCAATCCTGATCTCAGACAAAGCAAAAGCAAAAATAGATCTTATCAAAAGAGATAAGGAAGGAAACTACATCCTGATAAAAGGCACCATAGACAATGAAGTAATATCATTACTAAACACATATGCACCAAGTGGTATAGCACCCAAATTCTTAGAGGAGAACTTAAGGGAGATACAGGAAGAAATAGACCACAAAACTATACTAGTGGGGGAACTCAACCTCCCCCTCTCTGAACTACATAAATCTAACCACAAAATAAACAAGAAAGAAGTTAAGGAGGTGAATAAAATTTTAGAAAAGTTAAATATGGTAGACCTCTGGAGAAAATTGAATGGGGTTAGAAAGAAATATACCTTTTTCTCAGTGGTACATGGAACCTACACAAAACTTAAGCATGTACTAGGGCATAAAAAATCCTCACAATCCAGTGTAGAAAGGCAGAAATATCAGATGCATCCTTTTCATATCATGATGTAATAAAAATTACATCTCATAAAGGGCCATGGAAAGAAAGACTAAAAATTAATTGGGAACTAGATAATCCAATCCTAAAGAAGGAGGGGGTCAAACAACAAATCATAGAACACTCACTAACTTCATCCAAGAGAATGACAATAATGAGACAATATAACAAAACTTATGGGATTCAACGAAAGCAGTTCTTAGGGGAATTTTTATATCTCTAAATGCTTACATGAATAAAATAGAGAAAGAGAAGATACAATGAATTGGGCATGCAACTAAAAAAAACTAGAAAAAGAACAAATTAAAAATCCTCAATTAAATACCAAGTTAGAAATACTGAAAACCAAAGGAGAGATTAATAAAATTGAAATTAAGAAAAATATTGAACTAGTAAATAAAACTAAGAGCTGGTTTTATGAAAAAAAAAAACAATAAAATAGATAAACATTTGGTTAATTTAATTAAAAAAAAAAGAAAGAAGAAAACCAAATTAGCAATATCAAAAATGAAAAGGGTGAATCCACCACCAATGAAGACGAAATTAAAACAATAATTAGGAGCTATTTTGCCCAACTGTATGCCAATAAATTTGACAATCTTAGTGAAATGGATGAATATTTACAAAAGTATAAATTGCTCAGATTAACGAAAGAGGAAGTAAAATACTTATATAACTCCATCTCAGAAAATAAAATTTAACAAGCCATCAATGAACTCCCTAGGAAAAAATCTCCAGGGCCAGATGGATTTACAAGTGAATTCTATCAAACATTTAAAGAACAATTAATTCCAATACTATATCGATTATTTGGGAAAATAGGCAAAGAAGGAGTCCTACCCAATTCTTTTTATGATACAAATATGGTACTGATACCTAAACTGGAAAGAGCCAAAGCAGAGAAAGACAATTTTAGACCAATTTCCTTAATGAATACGGATGCAAAATTTTTAAATAAAATATTAGCAAAGAGATTACAGCAACTTATCATGAGAATAATACACTATGACCAGGTAGGATTCATTCCAGTAATGCAGGGCTGGTTCAATATTAGGAAAACTATGAGCATAATTGACCACATCAATAACAAAACTAACAGAAACCACATGATTATCTCAATAGATGCAGAAAAAGCATTTGACAAAATACGGCACCCATTCCTATTAAAAACACTAGAGAGCATAGGAATAAATGTAGTATTCCTTAAAGTGATAGGTAGCATCTATCTAAAACCTTCAGCAAGCATTACATGTAATGGGGATAAGCTAGAAGCATTTCCAATAAGATTGGAGGTGAAACAAGGATGTCCATTATCACCACTGTTATTCAATATCGTATTAGAAATGTTAGCTTTAGCAATAAGAGAAGAAAAAGAAATTGAAGGAATTAGAATAGGCAATGAGGAAACAAAACTATCACTCTTTACAGATGATATGATGGTATACTTAGAGAATCCTAGAGAATCAAGTAAATAATAAACAAATTTAGCAAAGTTGCAGGATATAAAATAAACCCACATAAATCATCACCATTTCTATATATTACTAACAAAGCCCAACAGCAAGAGATAGAAAGAGAAATTCCATTTAAAGTTACTGTAGACATAAAACATTTGGGAGTCTACCTGCCAAAACAAACCCAGGAACTATATGAACACAATTACAAAACACTTTTCACACAAATAAAGTCTAAGAATATTTGGTTTTTGGTTTTGTGCTATCTCGGTATGCAACCGTGGGCAAATCACTAAGCCAACCATTATTATTCACCTTCTAGTCAGAAAAAAAATATGTATCAATGACAATAGAATTAAGGATGGACCTATAACTTCATCAGTATAAAGAGGTCTTCAATGAGGAAACCTTCTCCCAATGCACGTAGGCAATTTATCTACATATTACATTCTTAGAAAGTTTCCTAGAGCACTGAGAAGTGACATTACTTGTCAAGGTTGAGAGAAACAGTAAGAGGGCTGGTCTTGAACACAGTTTCTCCTGACCCCTAGACCAGCTCTCTATTCACTATGCCACACTGTCCCTCATTATTAATATTTTCTTACTGATAATAATAATACCTAATATATACCTAGCACATTAAAGTTGGAAAGATACTTTACATAAATTATTTTATTTGATCCTCACAATGACTTTATTAGGTAGGTACTATAGGCGTTGTATATCCATCTTACAGATTAGGAAAGTAAGGCCAAGAGAAGTTAAGTGACTTGCCAAGTATCAAGTAAGTAACAGAACCAAGATTTAAATTCAGGTCTAACTAATGTCAGGTCCAGTGCTCCATTGACTCTGCCACAATCATCTTCATACCTCTGTCGGAATTACCAAGTGTCCAATCTGCAACCTCATCCACTCATCCATGGCAGCCTTGTACTTTTCCTCTCTGTTTCTCCAACATGGAGGAGTACCCACGAAATTAATTTGTCTTTACAGTATCTTACTGTATATGAACTTTTCTAAAACAAAACTGCTCTCATAAGGGGACATCCACACAAGCACGGTCATAAAGACAGCAAATAAAAATTATAAACACAAGAATAACATTCATCTTCCAACAGAAAATCCACAGAAAATCCAGCCTAATAACCTAGGCTTATCAATTTTATAAACTTCACCCTGGAGATTTCTCAAACAATATTTGAATTAAGGGATGCTAAAGATATCCTATTAGGATAATTCTACTCACTTACCCAGATCATCTATTTAAAACATTACACATTAAGGAGAATATAAAACTCTCTGTCTACTCAGTGACGACAAAAACATAATATCCATGGAACCAAATCAACATTATTAATACCAATAAGCATTAAGAAAGACTTCTATAAAATTCAGAATCTGTGTAATTCACAGGAAGTTTCAGGTTACAGGTTATAAAGTACACTCTGATAGAAAGAAAGGGTAATGGCCTGGGAGTGAGTTTCCTCATTGCTAAACTGAGAAAATATCTGACCCTTGTGAAGTTCTTGAAGGATCATTAAAATATTCTATTTGGAAAGTGTTCAGCAAAAAAGGAACTAAATAAATCTAGAACCACAGAATGTTAGAATTGGAAGGATAATAGGACCATAGATTTAGAAAAAGAAGGAACCCTAGAAGTCACCTAGTCCAAATCCTTCATTTTACAGATGAGGAAACTGAGGCCTACAGCATTAAATATGACTTATTTAAGGTTACAGGTAGTAAGTAGAAGAGTTGGGATAAAAACTCAGATCCTGAGATTCAAAGATAATATAGTTTAACCTCCCTCATTTTACAAATGAAGAAAATGATTCCCAGTGTGGGGAAATTACTTGCCCAAGGTTATACTGCTAGTAAATAATGATAACTAGCATTTAGATTATACTTTCCATGTTATATCAGTTGATCTTCCTAATGACCTTGCAAGCAAGAAAGTAAAATGGCTGTCTGATGAGGCTCTACAAATAGCTGAGGAAAGGACAGTAAAAGGTAAAAGAGAAAGAGAAAGATACACTCAACTCACTGTAGAATTTCAGAGAATAACAAGGAGAGATAAGAAGGTTTTCTTAAATCAGCAATGAAAAGAAATTGAAGAAAAAAATAGAATGGTAAATACAAGAGATCTCTTCAAGAAAATTAGACATATCAAGGGAACATTTCATGCAGAAATGGGCATGATAAAAGACTAAGCAGAAGAGATTAAGAAAAGGTGTAAAGAATACACAAAAGAACTATACAAGAAAGATCTTAACATCACTGATAACTATGATGGTGTGTTTACTGATCTAGAGCCAGACATCCTGGAGAGTTAAGTTAAGTGAGCCTTAGGAAGCATTGCTAACAATAAGGCAAGTGGAGGTGATGGAATTCCAACCTAGCTATTTAAAACCCTAAAAGATGACCCTGTTAAAGTACTGTACTCAGCATGCCAGCAAATCTAGAAAACTCAACAGTGGCCACTAGAAAGGAAAATAACAGTTTATATTCCAATAGTAAAGAAGGCAATGCCAAAGAATGTTCAAATTACTGAACAATTGCTTTCATTTCACACATGAGTAAGGTTATGCTTAAGATTCTGCAAGCTAGGCTTCAGCAGTATATGAACAAGAAATACCAAATGAGTCGACTGGTTTTCAAAGAGGCAGAGGAACTAGAGACCAAATTGGCAATATTTGCTGGATTGTGGAGAAAGCAAGGGAGTTCTAACACCACCTACTTCTGCTTCACTGACTACATTAACTACACTGACTACACTGACAACTCCTAAAGCCTTTGTGTGAATCACTACAGCATGTAGCAAGTACTCAAAGAGATAGGAGCACCAGATCATCTTACTTGTCTCCTGAGGATCCTGTATGCAGACCAAGAAGCAACAGTTAGAACTGAACATGGAACAACTGATTAGTTTAAGATTAGAAAGGGAGTATGACAAGGCTATATATTGTCACCTATTGCCTGTGCCAGACTAGATGGTTCCTTTCCACTCTAAATTCTACGGACTGATCCTTTCACTAGCTCATGAAAACCAAATTACTGAAATAAATTTTATAGAAACAAAACATCCCAATGTGTTTTCAGTACTGAGGAAAATGATTTTTGCATTAGTGGATTATCCATATCACTACTATACTCCTCTCTCCCTATATACACAATAAAAACATTTTTTTGACAATTGACAGTTTTTTGCTAAACTTCCGCTAAAGATTATGCAAATATGATGAGGCTAATCCCGTGTCTTCTTAATCTTTAGTCTGGTTTAAAGGAAAAGCAAGTTGCAAAAAGCAACCCTCACTTGGGCTGGAGGAGATAAAAGTAGAACACTGTTCCATGGTAGTAAATAGAGACCTTGGGACATTGGCATGAGGCTATTGCTGAGAAAGTCTTGTCTCAGGAATAGTGGGAATCATCTCAGTCCAACATTTAGTAGCTTTGTATTTAACTAATTATTCTTGCTTTCCTGGCTCTGTTGGGTACTATCTGTACCTTCAAAATTCAGTACCCCTTAAAGTCAGTGCCCTGAGACAAAGTACCAATTGTTCTACTCTAGTTACTTCTCTGCCTTTGCCACATGTTTCCAACTCAATAGAAAAACAAATATTAAAAAACAATTACCACTTCAGGGCTGAGAGAAGTTTCAGAATACTTCAGAGAATGGAAATGTCTTCTGATCATTCATACTTCAGATCAGAGAGGAGTAAACTCATTTAAATTCTCTACTACTAAGCACAAGGGCCTATTTGAAATATCTATTTCATCTAATAATACAATCAACTAAGTAGCTCAAATTAAAAGAGTAACTATGGCCTTTAGCCTCCAAATGTGTTTAAAAGCCAGTTCACTGTTCCAAATAACATCTGCTATAAAGTAGGTTATGCCATGAAACTTGAGTCTACACTCCTCAGTGCTATAAAATGTGTTATGACTAGATAGAATAGCAGCAGAACGTTATATTTGTGTTTGAATCTGTCTTTCTCAGACTGCTGTGCTGTAGTTATAAATTTCCCAAGTGATGACAGCTTAAACTAAGACATTAATTCAAGGAAAATCTCATGGTTTAGACATTTCTCTTCTTCACACATCACAGAAATCCTACAAGTTAGTGGTGACAGCCCCAAATTAAATAAGTTATACTTATACCAGCAGAGCTTTAAAAATTGGGGGGGGGGGGACAAAGGAAATTCACAGATCAAGTGTAGAAATGTGTTAAGTTAAAATGCATGGAGGAAATGAAGGTGACATTCTAAAATTGTTTTAAATAAAAATGGGCAGACTCCCAAATCCGAGGGTGAATTCTTTCCCACCCAATATGCTACTTGATTTTTACATCTCCTCTCATTGAGGACTCAAGGCTATTTGTAATCTTTTGACAGTTATCTTCACACTCTAAGGTAAACAGAGACAGGTACTGATATCTAGGAAATGACTTACCCCAAACCATAAGAAGCTATTTCTTGTTGTTAAAAATCTGTTGGTTAGCTTCTCAATTTTCTCAGGCAACAGTTGGCTGTATGTGTCTACATGAGACCAAGACAATCCATGGTCATCCTGTGTGGCTCTTGTCCATAACCTCCTATAAGTTTGCCACTCAATTTGCTGGGCCCTTCTCTACTTTCTTTTGATATTTTGATGATTCCAGTGGAATATATAGGCTGTCCACAAATTATCTCTGGCTCTTGCCATGTGACCAGTCTATCTTTTTTTTCACACATACATTTCTTTGCTAATATCTTTTATTTCACTTGTCCCTCATGATTTCCACTTTATAATGTACTACAGCTTGTACCCACTCACCATGCACTATCCAATGCCCTCTAGGTGATACTTTCATTTCCTAGGAAACTAGACTCATGGCCATATAACAACTGATTGAAAAGTGAAACTGAACACTTTTGTGGATTTTATTTTCTTTACTCAATTGACCAATTGACTGATAGTAGCTTAAAGTGGCATCATTATTGCCTCTTAGCTCATTTAAAATTACTCCTGTTGAGGTCAGTATGGAATAGTGGCTAAAAGTCAAACCTAAAGTCAGGAAAATGTGGGTCCTAGTCCTGCGTCCAAAACATACTAGTTGGGTGACCATAAACAAGTAACTCAACCTCGGTATGCCCCTAGGCAATTTTCTATCAATATAAATTAGATCTGGGTTTCCAATCAGTATTTTTGGAGGGTTTTTCAACACTGAGAAGTCGCTACACTGATAAATTCACAGGTTTGGACAAAACAGAAAACAAAAAATAAATAAATTAGCAAAAAGTTAAAAATGAATGTAGCTTGAGGGACCAAGCTTCTGTTGAAGATGATCAAAAGTTATTTGACTAAGAAATTGTCACTGGGGGGCCATGAAAGAGGATGCTATTGGGCAGATAGGTTTCAGTGAAATTACATGTAATGATCAGTGTGGATGGCATGGGATTTCAGAAAGCAGGCCTATGGCACAGACCACCTAAGGTGAGTGCCTAATGAATGTATAAAAGGGGGGAGTCCAGTTTGGCCCAGGCTGATCCAAATTGTTATGGTTAGGTTCACCCTATCATGTCATCATTTCTCCTCCTTTTCTGGCCTCTCTTTCACATCCATACCTATCCACCACCATTCTCTTCCCCCAGACTACCATCCTCTACCCCATGCTTGGCACTCTAGTCAATGAAAGCCACTGACAGAGTGCCGAAACTCAAAGTTTTTGAAAATAGAAACCTGCCTGTAAAGAATGCCCACTTCGGCCTGGTGCTATCAATAAGAAAAAAAAAAAAGTTCCATAATAATCTTCCATTCTGACCTGTTTCTGAATGGTGTTGTCCTAGGGAGAGATCCACACTCAAGAGGAAAAGCCACACTGACATCATCCCCTCAGTATCCAAAGATTTTCCTAGCCCTTACTGTGCTTTTTGAAAAAATGCAGTTTTATGATTTCCCTAAAAATAGGTCTACATAGTTACTCCTTAACCAGCTTCTGTTGGAACCCTGCTTCAAGATATAATGCTGGAGGGGCAGCTAGGTGATGTAGTGGATAGAGCTCTAGCCTTGGAGTCAGGAGGACTTGAGTTCAAATGTGGCCTCAGACACTTGACACTTACTAGCTGTGTTACCCTGGGCAAGTCACTTAACCCTATTGCCTCACCTCCCCCCCCAAAGAAAGAAAAAAAAAAAAGATATAATGCTGGAATCCACTATGCAATGGGAGATTGTTTAAAATGTTCCAGATCCCTTTAGAGCTTTCCAATATGGAGAACTATTTTGGAGTTCAGACCTACAATTTCATCAGCATCGGAAACTCCCAGTATGGAAATTCTCTCCATCCATGCAAGTGAGTGACTCTTCCATAACTTAGAACCTTTAAGAGTTGTCTAAAGCAATGGGATATTAAGTGACTTGCCTAAGGCCGCACAGCTAGTATCTTTTAGAGGCAATAAATGAACCTAGGTTTTCCTCATTCAAAGGCAGAGTTTCTGTCCACTCTACCATGATGTTATTCCAAGAAGTTACCTGAATATTATCATTCCCTTCACACATCACCAGAAGTGGAGAGAGTCACATATTTGCTACTGAGAAAACAAACTGCTAAGCCATGGGATAGATATTTTTCGTTTCAAGGACTGGCATACCATAGACTTGAAAATCTTACTCCAATATCACTTAACTCGATTCTCTTCTGTTTCTGTCTGGCCTCTAACATTGACCTTGTGACTTTATTTAGTCTGAGATCTGCAGTTGCAATTTGTTTTGCAAATAGTCTCTCTAGGCTTGTCGAGACCTAAAGACTCTTGACTCAAAGTATAGTGTATTATGGAAAGCAATATTTTTTTTAGCACGTATTGTAAATTTTCACATCCAGAGTTTCATGTCAATAGCTTCCAGTAAACCAAGGGAAGAATTTAAAAGCATATTTAGGTGAGGAGACCCTACTTGGAGTTGAAAATAAAGTTTGTTCAGAAAGTAAGTACATTCAGGCATGTACAATATAACAAATCAAGAATATTTATGAAAGGCTGAACCCCACATTTTTTCCTCTGGTATCACAGGGCTATCTCTGGCTCTCCCTTGCTGAATGGTGTTACTGTTAACAGGCCAAGGACATAAACTGGAATCTAGCTCTTGATAGCATAGTCAGATACAATTCATGTTCAGAAGAAGGATGCAGTGTGGTTTAGTGGATAGAGGACTGGATGTAGCATCAGGCTGACCTGGGTTCAAATCCCACTTATTAGCTATGGGATCCTGGGCAAGTCACATAACTTCTCTGTGTCTCAGTTTCCGCATCTGTCAAAGGGGTTGGACTGAATGGCTTCGAAGGTCATTTGCAGCTCTAAATCAATGATCTTATGAAAAGAAGGCTCTAAAATCTTTGGGCAGATCTGTATTATTCCCTCCAATGACTTCCCCAGGGTCCCACATCTACAGTTTTCCTGGAAAGGAAGTAGAACAGTGGTGATATGTTTTCTCTTGATCTCTGCCTCTCTCTTGGACTGGGAATTCAGGGAACAGTTACTCATCCAGCTTTAACAGAATGTGGAGTACATGTGAAAGAGTAATACACAATAAGGCTGTAAAGATACATTAGAGGCAGGCTGTGAAGGGCCTAATTGCTAGGATGAAGTGGCAATAAGGAGCAGGGGGAGAGCTGTTGGCAGACTTGTGTTTTAAGAAAATTAACAATACTATGTCTACAGCATCTCCACATTCCATAAGTTAAGTTAAGCATCAAGAAAAAAAATGAACTAAGCCCAACCTGTGTTAACCTCCTCAGAACCCACCAGAAGCTCACAAAATCACTATTTTAATAATATACTCTAGACTGTTGCCAGAAGATGAATTCAGACTCAGTGGTTCCTCGCTGACTACCCTCTTGCTTTTTTTTTTGAAAACCAGAATATTTGCCTTCTTCTAGTCCTAAAACGCCTTCCTCATTCTACATAGTCTCGCAAATATCAAAGAGAGCAGCGCAACAATCAAGTTGAAAAGTTCTTTCATTACCCTAGGAAGCAGTTTGTCTGGGCCCCAAGTAACTTGAATAGTTTATGAATGAATTAAAAAGCAATTATTAAGTACTTCCTATGCACTGAGCAGTGTGGATATAAATAGAGAAGCAAGACAAGGAGCTTATATTCCAATAGGGGAAAACAGTACATGTAAGAGAATTGAGGCCAGGGAAGAGAGTTTTGGTTTAACAAAAGCAGAGAATTTGGTATTTTTCAGTCGACATTTCAAGGCCTACCCAAGATTCTTTAACCTAATACGTTTTTCAACATAGGATTGCAGAGTCCTACTCCCAAGCAGGCTAAAGTGTCTATCTTTCGTAATTGCATACATTTGTAATGGGATACATAGGCAGACATCACAGGTATGCATAGAGCATGGGTCAGGTGCGCCAGCTCTTGCCTATAGAGGAACCTCATACTCTGTGCATGCCTATGGCAGGCGTACTAAAGAGAAGTGATCACACCGAGATATCTACAGAGTACAGGTAGAAAATATTGATTGAGAGCTGAGTATACACTAGTTAGACACTTCTCTTTAGTACATCTGTCACAGGTATGCACAGAGTATGAGGTTCCTCTATGGGCAAGAGCTGGCACACCTGACCCATGCTCTATGCATACCTGTGATGTCTGCCTATGTATCCAATGTCACTGAAACCCATTAAAATTTATAGAACCTATGTTCACTTGATAACTTATACTAATCATCATTTTGTTTAAATATGACCAAAGATTATACTTACTGTCTATGACTAGTATAAACTAGATTTTCACTTAAGTGATTGTAAAACAAGCACAAAATTCCAAGCTGTTGAGGTGAAATATAGCCATCCCTTACTTGGGTTAGTAATGAAGGCAACCATTTCTTCTTTATTACATTTTTAATTTTTTTTTCTTTTAAATAGTATTTTATTTTTTCCCCACAATTACAAATCAAGAAAATTTTTAGCATTCATTTTTGCAAGATTTTAAGTTCAAACTTTATCTCTCTCCCTCCCCTCCCCCCTTCTGAAAATGGTAGGTATATCATTTATACATACGCTATCATGTAAAACGTATTTCCGTATTCATCATGGTTGTAGAAAAAGAAACAGATCAAAAGTAAAAAAAAAAAAGAGAGAAAGAATAAAGTGAGTGAAAAAATATGCTTCGACATCCATTCAGAGTCCACCAGTTCTTTATCTGGATGTGGATAGCATTTTCCTTCATGAGTCCTCTGTACTTGTCCCGGATCATTGTGTTGCTGAGAAAAGCTGAGTCATTTATAGCTGATCATCACATGATGTTGCTGATGCTGTATACAGTGTTTTTCTGGTTGTGCTCATTTCACTTTGCATCAGTTCATACAAGTGTTTCCAGGTTTTCCTTTACTCTGTGTGTGTCTCTCCACTTCAAATGTGTTTCTTGTAAGCAACATATTTTAGGATACTGGTTTTTGATCCACTCTGCTGTCTGTTTCCATTTTATGGGAGAGTTCATCTCATTCACATTCACTGTTATGATTACTACTTGCGTATTTTCCTCCATCCTATTCTTCCTCCTGTTAGTTCTTTCTCTCCTTTTACCCTTTCCCACATCACCAATGTTTTGCTTCTGTCTACCACCTCCCCTAATCTGCCCTCCCTTCTGTCAGCCCCCACACTCCCTTTATTTAATCTCTTCCCTTCCTACTTCCCTGCCCAGGAAAATAGACTTCTATATTCATCTTCTTGTATATATTATTCCCTCTTTGAGCCAATACTGATGAGAGTAAGGTTCAAGCAATGCCCATCGACCTCCCCCCTATCTTTCGCTCCACTGTAGTAGGTCTTTCTTCCTTCTTCATGTGAGATAATTTACCTCATTCTACCTTCTTTACCCATTTTACTCCTCTTTCTCATTCCTTATTTTTTATGTCATTCCCTCTAATATGCCTTATACCCATACCTTCTGTTATGTTTATTCCTTCTATCTGTACTGTTAGTGATACAATTTTTAAGAGTTACAAGTATCATCTTCCTGTGCAGGAATATAAATAGTTTAGCTCTATTGAATCCCTTTTGTTTTCTTTTCCCTTTTTTATCTGTTTATGCTTCTTTTGGGTTTTGATATTGCAGGTCAAATTTTTGGTTTAGTTCTGGTCTTCTCCTTATGAAGGCTTGAAATTCTTCCATTTCATTGAATGACTTTTTCCCTTGATGCTTAATTGTGCCAGATAAATGATTCTTGGTTGTAGTCCTAACTCCTTTGCCTTCTAGAATATCATGTTCCATGACCCTCAATCTCTTACTATTGCAGCTGCCAAGTCCTGTGTGATCATGATTGTGACTCTGATATTTGAATTGTTTCTTTCTAGTCACTTGCAGCATTTTTTCCTTGACCTGATAGTTCTGAAATTCGGCTATAATGTTCCCTGCAGTTTTTATTTTGGGATCTCTTTCCTGAGGTGATCAGTGGATTCTTCCAATGCTATTTTGCCCTCTGGTTCCAGGATATCAGGGCAGTTTTCCTTGATAATTTCTTCAAAGATGCTGTCCAAGTCCTCCTTTTGATTATGGCTTTCAGGTAGTCCAATGATTCTGATATTGTCTCTCCTGGATCTATTTTCCAGGTCAATTGTTTTTTTTTTCCCATGAGGTATTTTACATTTCCTTCCATTTTTTCATTCTTTTGAATTTGTTTGATTGATTTATGATATCTCATAGAGTCATTAGCTTCCACGTGCCCAATTCTAACTTTTAAGGTGCTGTTTTCCTCAAATAGCTTTTGTACTTTCTTTTTCATTTGGCCAATTGTACTCTTTAAGGAGTTGTTTTCTTCAGTGGTTTTTTGCATCTCCTTTTTCCATTTGGCTAATTCTACTTTTTAAGTGGTTTTCCAAGCTATCAAGTCTTTTTTTTTTCATAATTCTCTTGTATCACTCTCATTTCTTTTCCCAATTTTTCCTCTACCTCTCTTAAGCTCATTTTAAGCTCATTTTCAAACTCTTTCATGTGTTCTTTCTGGGCTTGAAATCACTTCCTGTTTTTCTTTGGGGGAAGGGGGTTTGTCCACAGGTGTTTTGACACTGTTGTCTTCTTATGAGTTTGTGTCTTGGTCTTCCCTAACAGGGAATAACTTTCTTTGGATAGATTCTTTTTTTTTTTTCTGTTTTTTGCTCATCTTTTTTTTTTCTTTTTTTTTCCTTTCGTTTACATTTGAGCTAAGCTCTGGGGGTGGAAGGGGCTTCTTGTGCCAGTGGCCACAGGCCCTGGCTGTTTACCTGGTGTTGTGCTGATGTTGTCCGGAGACCCCCGGGGGACCCTCATGTCTGGTACTGTGCTGAGAGGGTGGAGTGTGGGGTGGCTGGTGCTCCTGGAGGCTGTAGAGGTCTGACAGCTTACCTGCTGCTGGGCTGGGGTACTAGTGGTGGTGTTTGGCATGTGCTGAGGCCTGGTGGGTTTTCCTGCATTTCCCCAAGGCTACATTGAAGCTTGTGAAGGTCTGGCTCCTGAAGGTTGCCTGTTTGCCCTGGGCTGTGCTGAAGCATGTGGAGGTACTGCTGCTGGAGGACATGTGCCTACCCAGGGCTCCGCAGAAACAAATGGAGGTCCAGCTGCTGTAGGACGCCTGCCTGGGGCGATATTGAAGCACTCAGAGGACACCTGCTTGCCAGGGGTTTCACTGAAATACATGGTGTTTCTTGGAGCTGGAGTCTGCTGGTTCCCCTGGCTATGCTAAGGCACGAGAGGGTCCTGGTGTTGACATTTGCCTGCTCCACCACCCTGGGGCTCAGGATCTTCCATTGGTTTGCTGAGGAGAGCGGGGCTTGCTGCTGGCTTGCTGGGACTCTTCCTCTCCTGGACCATGCTCGAGTGAGACAGACATTTTTACCCAAGTGAGATGGACATTTTTTGCTAATCCTCCAAGTCTCCCAGGTTAAAAGACTGCCCCATCTCGTCTTTCTGCTGGTTCTGCTGTTCCAGGATTTGTTCTGGGGTGCTATTTTGTGGTTGTTTAAAGGTGAATATGGGAGAATGACGGTGATTTACTGCTTACTCCACCATCTTGAGGGTAGCCATTTCTACAACCCTGTAATAATAATAAAGCCCCAGGAAGGGGACCCAACAAGCCAGAGAAGCATTCCTGGATATTATCATGAGCAATATTCATTCATTCATTCATTTGATCAATCCATCAATCCAACAAAAACTGTGTAAGCACATTTATACAAGGTACCAGGCACTGCACTAGGTGTTGGGGATACAAAGACAAAAAAGGTGACACAAAGAATGTGACCTCAAGGAGCTTACACTGCATTCTCTCAGGGCAGAATCACTGATAAGTATTCATTTGTTTAAGGAATTTTACCAAAGATCCATGATTTTGTTAGTAAGAGGAAAATTCTGGTGTGAGAATTCCTTCTACTAACTCAGATAGCAACCTGTCTATGACTTAGGACAGGGCTTCTTAAATTTTTTCCACTTGTGACCCCTTCAGTGCTTCTTAAATTGTGGGTCGCAACCCCATGGGGTTGCGACCCACAATTTAAGAAATACTGATTTAGGAGATGAGTTCTAGGGAGTTAGTCATCTGAAATGCATGATAGTGAAATGACCTGCCCAGGGTCATGAAACTAATAAGCATGATATGGTAATTGAAGCCAGGTCTTCCTGGTACTCCACTGCCTTAGCTTAAGGGGCATGCCAGTGGCCAAACAGTTTTAACTTAAGCCACAGTTTAATGAAATTTACTAATCCTATATCAAAATTCAGCTTTTAATGTCAATTCTTCTATCCTTAGCCATCTTTCTTGGAGTCAAATCTTGCAGCGCAACTGAAAGAGTTAAATAGTTTAAGAGGGGGAAAAACCAGTTTTTGGAGAGATGGGTACTTCAAGTCAGTGGTAACAATCCTAAGAATCTTCCAGGGCCCACTATAGCTTTTTCATTGTTTTTAGTTGCTTTATTCCTTCTTCATGTAGGAAATTCACAAAAGGGTACCTCAATGGAATGGGGCTTTTGCTGCTGGGTCTTAGGTGTTGCTGCAATTCAACGACTAAGTCCTCTCTTAGTGATCTGCTTTAGATCAAAGAGTCAGCACCACAGATGGCTTTTTAATGGGGGAAAATACAGTAATTAGAATGTACATTTCTTTTCCTAATTAAAGGGAGGAATTTACTTTAGTAGACTCGGGAATTTCTGCATGGCTATACATTGTCAGGTCTGTATTCTCACTGTTTGGGTTTCTATATGCTGCAATTAGATTTACACATAAATTAACAAGGCAATGTAAAGAATTAAACTTATTTTACAAAAGCGCAATCATTTTATTGTTATGGTATTGTGAAGTCCCCATCCCTGCTCCCTCCACTCCCCAAGAAAAAATATTGGAGGGGAATTCAGTATGGAAGAATCTTTCCCTTGGCAGCTTGTGTGGAGCTGACATAAAACATTCTACAAATTGTTTGTGCCTACTTAGAATTTGAAGGCCAAACGTCAAAAAAGAAGACAAGAGAGGACATGAAACTATTTGTATATCTGCAGTGGTTTCTTTTACTAAATAGTATCATTGCTCTATGGAATCATAACTACAATTTCTTGCTCCTTGGGAACAAAATATTTTGGGGGGGCAAATAGTTGGGGAGAAATGTTGATCAGTTAGAAGCACTGGATTTCAGCACACAAGGCTTTTTGAGAGAGATCCTGTCTTGTTGGGAAGAGAAAGATAACAGAACAGGGACATTCCATCCCCCCATCCTCCCACCCCGCCACTCCCCTGCAGAGACTTCAGGACAATGTGAAACTGCTCTTCCAGAGGAAGATAAATTCTGGAAGATGGAGCAAGGAAGACCAAATAAGGGACAAGGTTCCCTGGGTTGTGGTTGCTGGGAAGAGGAGTGTGTCTTTTGGTAATTTCATCTTTAAACTAATTATTCTAGCTAACTAGGTATTTAAGTTCAATTGTTTCTGTCAACTGAAGGAATAGAAAATAGTCAAGCTCTCTAATCATTAGCACTCTGGGGCAAATCCCCAAGTGCCCTATCTTAGAGCTACACTCTGGTGAATGAAATCTCAGTTATCTATCAAGCTCGAGCATACACTGGCCACAGGGTAGCTACTATGGTTTTGTTGTGTTAGTATGAACTCTAATGTAGCTTGGGCTCTCTGACCATGTTCACTTCCAACATGGAGCCCTGCTGCATCCGCTACCATGTGAGTATGGGTAGCCTCCTTTCTTTGGCTGTCTATGTCTTTAAAACTGGTGGGACTGAGCCATTTCCGCTCTTGCATGGCAAACTTAGAGCCAGGATTGCAGACAGGGTGGTGCAGCAGCCAGCTGGGCATGGAAACTCTAAGAAACCAAGATGCCTGAAACTTGAACTTCCAGTCTCATGAATATCACCTCTAATACCTAAAACTGAGAAGGACAAACAAGACAGAAAAGAAGCAAACACCCCCAGGCCCATTTCTGGGAACAGGGGTAAAAGAGATACATATAGGAGGACAGTATTTCCCCTCTCCCTGGCTCAATCTAGTCAGTTTTAAAGGAGTAAGAAATCAGTCAAAGGAGGCTATCTCCACCCATGAGGTAGGAGATGGAGCAGAGATCCACATTAGAACTGGGCATATTCAGAGAGCCTGGATTACACACAAGAGTATTGTTCACAAAGCTGTTACAGAATTCCAAATGACGTCCTTCATGTCATAGGTGAGCGATTCCAGGCAAAGGAAATTCTAGGATTCTCTAGTCTGATTATATGAAACTAGAATGGAATACAAGCTCAATGAGCCACTTCTCTACCAAGACAAAGAAGGATCAAATGCAGAGAATTGAGACAATTGTTTTTATTGCCAGGGCAGGGCCTGACAACAAGGGCCAAAGGAACACCTAGTAGGAAATGAAGAAACGGCTGGCCTGAGCCCTCTCCATAAATGGAGGTTCAGGAAGGAGGTTCAACACTCTCTAATCAGAGGGAGGGGCCCTAGGATAGGGGGAACTGAGGAGGTGTGAGTTCCAGGGTTGAAATGATGTTGCAGAATAATGAGCTACCTGGGGTATGATGGTAAAGTCAAAGGGAGTGATGCTGGGTGGCAAATGAAATGTGCATGCTGGCACAAGAAAGTAATTTTTGGAACACATATTGACACTCTTTTCAATTTACAGGAACTAAAATAACAGGCACGGAAATCAAACCTTTTATTTAGAACCAGCGTCCTCTATGTTGCATGGTAAACCTTTATCATAGCATGAGGGTCATCCAAAATATCTTCTTGCTGACTTACAGACTCAAAGACCAAATGGCAAAGCAATGGTTTAAGGTAGGACCTCCTTCTCTTTAATCTTAATGTTCCTGCACATCTTGTTCAATCTTTCTCAGAATTCATAACCAATAAAGTTTACAAAGACGTCCTTTAAAAACATAGATTTCACATTGTTTTTTACAAAATCATGTTTTGGTGGCCCCTGTGCAGGCCAAGTGAGATGTCTATAATTCATAGAGTATAATCAGAGATTTTTCCCTCTTAAATGGTAGATAAGTTTAGTACACAGGCCTCAACAGGCAGAAGGCTTGCCTGAGGCTACCTGCCAAGTGGTGACACTCCTCCTAGCCTATTTCAATATATTATATAAGAAAATGCCTTCTTTCTATAGCAATATGTGCTAAATACATCTCTAAATAGACTTGACCAGGAATACACAGAAGTAGTATCAGGTCACTTGAGTTCACAGGTGACATTCCATTTATTTATTTGAAAAGAGTGGGCTAGTATGAAAACACAAAGAAAATCTAGAAGGATATCCAACTAAACCAATACAAACATTGTCTAAACATAAAATTAAATGTGCGCTTACATGTGTACTGCACGGGAAAGTTGAGGGGTAGAAGTGGGCTGGGATAGGGGGCTCATTTCAATCTCCTCATGCCTTCAAAGTTAAAATAATGCTCCTTTACAGTCAGTTTTTTAATGTAAATTATAAATGGGGTTTTTTCCTATTTAATCAAGGTAAGCATTTTCTGTAGAAGCAACGTACATAGTGGATAGAGAGTTGGCCTCTAAGCCAGGAAGATCTGGGTTCAAGTCATTTTGGACACATCCTAGCTATGTGACCATGGGCAAACAATTAGTACTCTAGGATAATTTCTAGGACTATCAATTGGGGAGGATTGCCAACCTGTATTGGTAGAGGTAGTTTTTCTATCTAGGAGTTCCCTATTATTGAATAATAGGTCTAGTCTCTATCCTTATCTCATCTTAATCTAATTTCAAATCTAGGTTTTTAAGGAATTCCTGCTAAAGCCAAGTGACTTTGGAAATTTGTGGCAGTTGGTTTTCTTATGGATTTGAAAACATGAGTCAAATTAGCATTCTATCTTGTATTTGATTTGCCTTCAAAACACACTGAAAAATACACAGAAATATTTGTTCTTTACTTTAGACAACTTCCACAGCATTAATCATTAAAATGTGGAAGCATAATTCATACACAAGCATTTTTGTTTGCTTGTTGGTTTGTCATGGGCTGTGGGTTAGCCCATGAGAATCTATCTGTTCAGTGTTCTTCACATTCAAGGCAGTGTGGCACTGTGAAGAGGACAGTAGACTTGCAGTCAGGTAAATCTGAGATCCAATCCTACCTCAGACACTTACCAGCAGTGTGAACCTTGGCTCCATTAGCAGGCCCTTGGAGTTTAACTAGATAGCTAGGCTGGAATTAACTTCAGAAGTGCCCATTTTTCCAGTTGGATAAATGCAAGCAAGACAAGATAGGTGAATGAATGAATGAATGAAAGAATGAGTAAATGAAAAAGTATTTATTAAATGCTTACTATGCACCAAGCAATGTTCTATGCACTGAAGATACAAAAACAAAAGCAATGCCCCTGTCTTCAGGAACTTACATTCTAATGGGTAGAGAAAATACAGATAATTAAACAGTAACCAGGGGGAAAAACTGTGGTTTAGAAAGTTACAGGGATGGTCAAGGGAGCCATCAGGGAGTAGTCTGAGATATACTTTTTAGGAACAAGGACAGAACTGATTTGATTATGGTTCCAGAACTAGAAAGAAAGGAGTCAGCCGGGGGCAGATGGTCATTATATGCTTGAAAACACAGAGGCTGGTTAAATGGATGGAGAGTCAAATGAAGTATGGATGGCATCATCCCTAGATGTAGCGAGTAAACGAAATAACCATCGATCAGCACCGTGGGTTCTTCAGGGTGGGAGCTCTGGGAATGAAGGGGATATGTCTTCTAATACATGAAGGCTGGTGAAATGGACAGGAAGCAAAGTCCTTTAATAATCTCCATAATTTAAACTGAGGTCTGTGAGGATACAGAGGTGAGAAGAAATAAGGCTTATGGAACTGAGGAGAAATTCTTTTGCAAATATGTCCAAATTTTTGTTCTCAAGCATTCCCACAAGTTAATTTCCACATGGAACAGCCAAAATACAGGCTCTCAATTAAATCAGAATAAGTAGTTTGCATCCTTTCTATCTTTATTATGTAATCTCTACCTCAAAGTTAAACAAAGTCCAATAAGCAGGAGTATATTATCCATACTTACTTTAAGCTCAAATATTTGGAACTAGAAGAGACTTGGGAGATCATGTAGTCTAACTCCCTCCTTTTACAGATGAGGACACTGAGCCAGAGAGCTTTAGTGATTTGCCCACTGTCATAGGGGTAATATGTGGCAGAGCCAAAATGCAACCCCAGATCTTCTGACTCCAAAGCTAAGCCTTTTCCCACTGGGCCTCTAATATTTTAGGAATCTGTCCTTCCCCCATCAATGCAGATTCTAATCCTTCTGCAACTTAGTAGATGGTCTTTGAGAGTTGCCAAAACCAAAATGAGCCATTTTTTTGCACTTGAGGCCAGAGGTACAAAATATACCTGGAGGCAAGTAGCACAAAACATTCCAGCAGATTCATTTTTATGACAAATTAAAAAGGGAAATGGTTTGGCTTTTATGGCCTCAGATATAGTAAGGGAGTTCGTGGGGAGGCTACTGTGGAGGGAGGAGGCAGGGCAGACTAGAGTACAGCGGCAGAGTGAAGAAAGAGGAAGCATGTATTTGCAAATTCCATTTAACCAATTTTTCTGGGTAACTAAGTATTGAGTTCAGTTGCTTCTATGCTGCTAAAGGACTACATATATTTGTCAAAGTGCCTTCTATATTTCAGAACCCTGGGGCAAAGTCTTAGTTCTCCTATCAAAGTCACAGTCGTCAAGTTGTTGTGAATGAAAAAGCCATCATTTGTGAACAAACTTGTAATGATGCATCTCTAGTCTTAGCTAGGCTGGTTGTCAGACAAAAACATTTAGTATATTAATAGGCATTTGCACAATTTTTAAATAGATTTTTTCAATTGTCAAATATTTATTTATTTTCTCTCAGACTCATTCTCCCATTTGAAAAAAAAGGAAAACCCTTTTAACAAACATGAATCAAAAGAAATTCTGACATTGGCCAAGTACAAAGAGGTAGTTCTCATTCTGCATCTTGAATTGATCACCTCTCTGTCCGGAGATAGGTAACATTTTTCACCAATGATCAGAGCTCTTATGTCTTTCAAACTCTTCCCTGGTTTCTCTGAAAGAGAATGTGCCATGGCTCATGGCACAATAGTATTATATGATATTCACATACCACAATTGGTTTATCCATTCCTCAATTGACAAGCACCACCTTAGTTTCCAAGTTTTTTTTGCTACTACAAAAAGACATATTATAAAATGTTTTTTATATATGGGTCCTTTTCTTATTTCTTTGAGCTTTTTTATTTTTTATTTGTTTTTCTTAGATCTTTTTGACTACCTCAACACCAATTCGACTGGCAAAGACAACGAAAGAAGAAAATGGCAAATGGAGGAGGGACTAGAAAACAGGAACATTATGCCATATTGCTGGAGCTGTGAATTTGTCCAGTCATTTTGAAAACTAATTTGGAACTATACCCTAAAAGTCACTAAGCTATGTATAATCTTTGTACTAATTTCAGAGTTTCTTTAATTTGCATTTACCTAATTAATAGTGATTTGGAGTATTTTTCACGTGGCTACTGAAAACATATTTCTTCCTTTGATAACTGACAGTTAATATCTTTTGACCATTTAGCAGGTGATGAATGTGAGTACCTGTACAATTAAGAATACTCTAAGAAAGCACAAAAAAGGCTCAAAAATATAATATCTATAAATCTCATCTGGATGCAAGTTTTATGATGGCAGAGAAAATTCTCTTTTTTTGTTTTTGTATTCCCTGAACCTAGCACAGTGCCTTGTACACATTCAGTGGTTTAAAAATGTTTATTGAGTGGGTCATTTTTTTTTCTTTTCGCAATTTTGACCTTTTTGAGGTCTCCATCCAAACTGTGAGGAGATGTGCTTATGATTTTTAAAGGATCTGGACGTTTTCCAATGATGAAGGCAAACTCTCTCTCTGGAACATATAAATTTTCCCAAAGCCCCTGAAAGATATCTAAAATTATCCTAAGCAATGTGAGAATTAAATTCCAATCTCACCTTCCACTCCACAACCTGCCAGCCCATGTTGAAATTTATAATTAATTCTGTAAAGTATATGAACCTTTCAGTACTGACTTTGTCTTCATGTATCAATTATACTTTCACCATTGATTTGGCTGCTTTTATCTTAGTAACCAAGACCTTTGTGATGGTGATTATGGGGACAGCACAAGGTCAAACTTATGTGGCACTAAGAGCCTGTTAAAAGCCATTTTATGGTCCTCCAATCATTAGAACAGGGAGTATCACTGGAAAAGAGAACACAACTCTTTACCTACTACCTGGGGATAAGTACTACCATTATGCTGAGGCCTAATGGAGTAGGCAAAGAGGCCAAGCACAACATGGCCCTGTGTTATGTTTGACCTCAGAGCAGTTAGCATTGCATAGGGAGGGAAACACATCTGTCAACTTGTACTCTCCAACGTACATAGAAAGCAGACAAGTGATAGCCTCTTTCCCAGGCCAAAGCAAACCAGGGAAGGAAATTTTAAAAACATATGGGAGGCAAGCGAGCTTGAAAGAGGGAAAATATATTCCCCAGCTGAAGCAAAGTTAGTTCTGCATGGACGCCAGAAATGCACATCATCATAGTATACAGTATTGAGACCCATACACAATGCTGTTTTGTCTGACTGGTGATTTGGCTACTTCTTCACAGAGCTGTTCATCTGAGTTTCTATTGACATACGAGAAAAGGTATGAAAACAAGGGCACCATTTTCTTCACTTGAAGAGCCCACTTGTCTTTCAAGGTGAAAATGATATGTTGAATCTTCAGTTCAAACTAAAAATACTGCACCTGGCAACTTCTTTTAACGTCTTTAAGGCACCCATCCCTTTTCCCTGTTTTCCTCTTGAAGTGAGGCATGCAGCTGTTTATAAAGGGAGTTTCCAGTTCTACCTCCATCCTCTACAGATATTTGAGCTAACCCTTCCCCCAGGCTTCTGGGGCAACAAGAGTCATTATAGTGTATAACCAAGTGTGAACACATTTTACATTTCATCTTGAACCAATTTCATTCTGTATATGGTTATTCTGAAAAGGTCAAGTAGCATGAGGAAAAGAGGGAATTCAAACAGGCCTAACTACTGCTAAAATATACATTGGAGGGACTTGCAAAAGTGCCAAATACCTCCTGAGGTGGGATGGAAAGATGAAGAAAAGGCAGTCATTTCTATTGGAACACAAACGCCCACAGAGATTTGCAATTTTCACTGACATGTTCAATTTCTCATATTCTTGGCCATCTTTTAGAGACTATTACACCACAAGAAGCCTAAGTGTGAACAAAATCACCTCAATAGCTTGAACCAGAAACAAAGCACACAAAAGGGTACATTAATTATTTCTTGGCACAGGAAAAACGGCAAATAAAAAAATTAATTGTTGGCATTTACTAGTCTGTTTAGGAAAAGTCAACGTAGTTTCATTGCCTAGTAGGCCCAGGCACTAGAACATACTTCAAAATATGTTCCCAGAAAAGGAAAAATTAAGACTATCACTTAGTATTTCCATCTTAGATTATTAATGGTCAGTTTGGGGAGGCTTTGCTGTGAAGGAAGCTACAGTTTTATTACTGTTTCTCTGAGTTACTTCTATGGGTAATGGAAAGCAATAAAATGTCGTGTGCTGAGATAAAATTTTAGCTCAATAAAGGGAAAAAAGTGCAAATAAATATCTTCATTTAAGGGAAACACCTGAAAAAGAAAGATAAAATGATCTTTCTTATAAATAAATATCCTATCTATGACTAGGGGAAGAGTTCGTTACAAAAGAAAGAATAGAGTAGATCAAGAAGATAAAATGAACAATTTATTACATAAAACTTAAAAGTTTTTGTACAAACAAAACCAATACTGCTAAGATTAGAAAATAGGTAACTGGGAAAAATATTTTTACAGCAAGTTGCTCTGACAAAGGTCTCCTTTCTAAGACATAGATAAGGAACAGATTCTAATTTGTAAGAACAAGAGTCACTCTCTTATTAACAAAAGGTCAAGGGTTATGAACAGGCAGTTTGTAAAGAAAGAAATCCAAATTATCAATATTCACATGAAAAAATGCTCCAAATCTCTAATAATTAGAGAATGTAAAAATAAAGCAACTCTGAGTTTCTATCACATAACAATTAGACTGGCAAAGTTGAGAAAAATGGACAATGACAAACAGAGGGACAGTGGGAAAAGAGACATTAATGCACCACTGGTGGAGCTGTGAATTGGTATTGCCATTCTGGAAAGCAATTTGGATCAATGTCCTAAAAGTTACTAAAATGAACACGTTTTAACCCAGCAATATCGCTACTAGGCCTATATCTACAAAGAGATTAAAAGGAAAAGGAAAATAATCCATATATACAAAAATATTTATAGCAGGGTTTTTTGTGATAGAAAAGTATTGGAAACAAAGGGAAAATTGATAAATTGGGAATGGCTCGACAAACTACAGTATAGGAAAATAATGAAATGCTCTTGAGCCAAAATAAATGATGGAGAGGGTGATTTCAGAGAAACCTGGGAAGACTTGTATGAACTGATGCAGAGTTAAGTAAACAAAGCCAAGAGAACAATTTATAGAGTAACAACAACATGGTAAAGACAAACAACTGGAAAACACTTTAGAACTCTGATCGCTTCAATGACTAACCACAATTCCAGTGGGCCAGCGGTGAAGTAGGCTAACTACTTCCAGACAGAGAGGTGTTGAATTCTGGATGAAGAACAAGGTATCAATTTTTACATGACCAATGTCAGGATTTGTTTTGAGTGGCTATACAGATTTCCTACAAAGGTTTTTGGGATTTTTTTTTCCATGCTTCAATAGCAGGGAACTGACAGGAGGTTAAAAGAGAACATCAGTACTTGTTAATTTTTTTATTCCCATAAATATCTTGCATTAAAGGGAAAATAAAAGATATAATATTCAAAATGCTTTAATGAATCTATGATCTCATCAATCTGTGTTCTCCCTCTGGCCAAGGAGATTGCAGCTCATCCACTCCTACATGTCTGTCCATCCTGTGTGACTCGTCCATATTCTTCCATCAACTTGCCAACAATTGGGTACGTCCAATGTACTGGAGTCTTCATCACTTCTCTGGACCTCACAAGGATATTAGTGTATGTAATATGATGGCTGTCCATTACTTACCCCTTAATCTCTCCAGGTGACTAGCCTATCTTCTTTATCACTAACACATTTCCTCGATGACATCCTGCACTTCTCCTTTGTAATTCTTTGCGGTGTGTTGTAGCCTATTCACGTTCACCATTATCTGTTGGATGATCCTCACTTTCAATTCTTCAGCGACTCTAGGCGTCCATGATTCACAGCTATATAACAGCATTGGTCGAAAATAGGTTTTACAAAGGTGATTTGTTTTTTTTTAGGGAGAAACTTGGAATTACTTAATTAATTTCAAAATTCCCTAAATGCACTAACTTACCTGCCCACGCAGAAAGAAACAAATTCAGACAACTGAACTAAAAGGAACCAAAGTGATCTTTTTAAAATGTCATAATTTAGAATAAGCTAATGAGTTATTACTTCTCCATCCAGACTATGTTACCATTTCTCAAGTCTATGTTGAATTAGATAACCACAAAATCCCTGAGGGGCCAATGTCTGCCATGAGAGATTAACAAATTTTCACGTGTCAGGATATCATTTTTTGACCATGAAGCCTAACCTACCAAATGGCTCCTGGGAGCCCTAAGAGAGTTGACATACATGGCTTGACTTCAGAAGATCACAGCCAATATTCTCCAACAATCTAGCATTAGAAATCGGAGACAAGAGGTTTAAATGATGAAGAGTACAAACACTGAAGAAAACTTCCTATGAAACTCTTAGAAATTAACTCCAAGTACTTTCACCCTCAAAAGTCAAAGTCATTTTTAAAGATCTCCCATTAGGCACAAAAAAGAGATCAGTCATCTCACTCACTATATTCCCCATTAAAGGTTTGTTGCCTTAGCAGTTTTTTTATAGAGTGCTTTAGGGAGACTGCAGGGAACGGGATGAGTGCTGATACAGTATGGCATGACTGTCTCAGTCATCAGAGTAAATTAGTTTCTTTGTTTTAAAACTAATCATAAATGAAACACCAGATGTTGGCATCTTTTGTATGAAAAAATAAGCCTCCTGTAATGTAGAATAAATAATTTGGCATCCTTTTGGGACTCGTTTAAGACTTGCAAAACGGTAAATGATGCCTTTGAAAAATCAAGGACTTTTTTTTTTCCTTAACTGACATTTGAGGGATAATTTAACACTAATTTTAAGGTAATTGGTGCAGAATGGTAAAGACTTTTTTCTTTATTCCAAAGGGCCAGGCTTTGGATAGGTTCATTTCCTGAATAAAAATGTAAAGGCTTTTCGAGGGCATTACTTCAGGAAGGCCAAACTAGATGTCACTTAATTGTCTGATTCTACAGCAAAGATATTTTAGATTGAGGGTTTGGTGTAAAGCAAGAAATGGTTCCCTATATTCTTTTTACAACAAAGAGTGGCTTTATTACACAACGGTGAGAACCACAGAAACAACACAACTCAAAAGGAAAAGTGTGTTTCCCTGGGGATCATTTCTGGAATTGGAAATACATAAATTAGCTGGAATAAGCAGAGAGCTGAGCTGGGCAAGTGGGGGATAGAGAGTGGGGGTGTAGATGATCTAGTTACCATGTAAATGGCAAAAAAAGGAAATGATTAAAAAGTGTTCAAGAATGTAAGTCCTCAACTGTCGTCTCTAGACAGAGCAGAAGCAGACTAAATGAATCTTTAATGTTGGACACTGCCTGATTAGCTGTGTCCCTTAAACTGAGCTTTAATGAATTATGAACAGCTCACGCTAAGTTTCAAGCTACTTTCTGTCATCCATCTGAATGAAACAGTAACCAGCTGTTACTAGACCACCGGGACATGGTATACATGGGTAGAGAGCCCTTAAATCATGTTCTACTCATCCTCTAATGGTACACCGTCAATGTGCCAGGTCCAAATCTTCCACTTCCTGAGCCATATTCAACTCCTGCTTCATAAAAGCTCTTTGTAATGTTTTGCATGTACTTGGCATTTTACCCACTTCTTACATGGAACTTCTGGATTTGCATGCTTTCACCAAACTCAACATGGAGGACCGTTGTTTACTCACTGTCCATATGTGAATGCATTTAACTACCGTTATTTTTCTTGTTGATGCAAATTCCAGACCAAATATTATTAAACACCAAAGCTTTAGACAATATTTCGAATTGTGGCTTTATGGAAAAAAAAAATGAAGAATGTATCACAGACATAGACTGGAGCAATTGGATATCCAGGACAGGCTAATATAATATAATATAATGAGGACTGTCTATAGCCAAAGTAAACTAATTTGCTAGGTAAGAAAACTTTTTTTCACCCAAGGGAGCACGGAGAACAAAAGGAAATGCATAATTCATGATTCTAGTGGAGTGCCATTGGTTTATGTTTTCTAAGCAGAACTACAGGTTATACTCAAAGAAATTGCCTGATGTGACAACTTTGGCCATGTGTGACCTATTTCAAAGATACCCCCTCAGATCTCTCTGGTGTGTTACTTCTCACCCAAAGAGAAGAAAGAGGTGAGATGCATTTCTTTTGAATATCGACAATATTTAATCCTAATAAAGCTATTAACAACTATAGCACTTTCAAATTTGTAGAATGTTTTACATACATGATCTCATCTGAGTCTCACAATAATCCTATCTGGTAGGTACTGTTGATATTGTTGTTGTTGTTATTTGTCCTTCATTTTTGAAGAGGACCAATGACATCACTGGGCTATGTCTAGACTTCTGCGTGATTTGGGTTTAAGTGAGGCAGACTTGCACAAAGTTGTCAGCCTCACTCTCTCTTCCAGAATCATCCAAGTCCATCGACAAGACAAAAGTCAAGATGCCTGACAATGGCCAGGGATGCAGTGGATGACCTTGGCGTCGTCGATCCCTGACCAAGTGCTAAGCACTTACAGCACCTGCTTCAGTTGCCTTCATGGCCGTTGCAAAAAAAAAAAAAAATTGTTCTCAACTGCCCATTCCTCCATGGAAGTCTTCACATTCTTGCGGTATTGTCAATATCAACCTCATTTTATAGATGAAGAAACTGAGGCTGAGAGGAGTTAAGTTATGTGCCTGGGGTCACAAAACTGGTAAGTATTAGTGATGGGATTTTCCAAGTTTAGCACTCTTTCCACTATACCGTGCAGAGGATAAAGAAGATTGAGTGAATTCTTATTCTCAAGTTTTCAAATAAATCTGCTCTACTTCTGGCAGTTTTTCTCAGGCCACTGTGGGTTTCCAGTATTATTTGACATTTTGAAAAGGGGAGAAGAGAGGTAAGAAGAAAAAAGTTGGGAAATCATTTTGCCTCAACACTAAAGTTGTTTTCTCATATTTTGACATATTTTAATGATCCAAGGCAAATATGTAAATGATATTTTCTAATTTTAAGATTATGGCCAAATTCTAAGACCAACTTGGAAAATTAAGCCCCCATATACTTTCACTGTAAATATCTGGATGTTTAATTCTAGGTCTAGCTGAAGACCTGTAAGAATTTGTACACAAGGTTTGGGGTTGACAGAGTAGGGGATTAGAGCCAGATTACTACTTCCCAAAGTATACCCAGATTAATGTTGGCGGGGCTAATAATGGATGCCTAACTTACATTCCAGTGGTTGGCCAATACTAAGACAGTGAATACATTTAAAACGGGGTTTCTCTGAATTTGCAAGTTGAAATTTATTTAACGATTGAGAACACTATATTCTCAAGATCCAGATCAATCTTAAGAGTTAATCAACAAAAGTGATGGGAGTTTGGGCTACACAAATTAAGCTAGCAGCTTTAAATGTAAAACTACAAGTATCTGGGGAGCAATGTTTGTTTTTAATTTTGTGTTTATATGTCCATTGCTTAATACAGGGGATTCATACATAGTAGGCACTAAACAAGTACTTGCTGGATTCAATTGGACTAAATGTAAGAAATCTGAGTTTATAATAAAAACAAGACAAAGAAAGCCTTTTATAGATATTTGCTGGTGTTTTAAACAATGCTGCTTTGGCATCTAATACTTTTAGATCAGGAATATTTTACTGAGTTCTGTAACAAAGGATCTATAATATATGGAATGCCAGCCTCTCCAGTGCCAGGCCTGACCATTGACAAAGAAGTCATACTTTCATACAAAAACAGGATTTCTACATTTTTCATCCCAAGAATCTCAAATAAAGATAGATTTTGGAAGAGAATAAAAGTGAGGTCAAGAACAGTCATTTTGCAAATGTTGAAGGGGATGTGGGAAAAATGAAACATTAATGCACTATTGGTGGGGGTGTGATCTGATTCAACCATTCTGCAGAGGAATCCAGAACTATGCCCAAAGGGGTTATAGAACTGTGCATGCATTTTGACCCAGCAATACCACTAATAGATCTGTATCCCAAAGAGATAAAAAAACAAAAAGGGAAATTACCTATATGCACAAAAATATTTATAGCAGTTCTTTTAGTGGTGGCAAAGAATTAGAAATTGAGGGGATGTCCATCAATTGGGGAATAGCTGAACAAATTGTGATATGTGATTGTGATTGAATATTACTGTGCTACAAGAAATGTTGAGCAGGATGCTCTCAGAAAAACCTGGAGAGCCTTACAGAAGTTGATGCAAAGTCACATGTACTGGGTACAAAGTAACAGCAATATTGTAAGAGGATCAACTGTGAATGATTTAGCTATTCTCAGCAGCATAACGATCCAAGACAACTCTAAAGGACCTATGATGAAAAATGCTATCCATTCCCAGAGAAATAACTGATGGTGTCTAAATACAGGTTGAAACATCCTTTTTTTTACTTTCTTTATTTTTCTTGAGTTTTTTTGTCTATGTTTTCTTTTACGACATGACTAATATGAAAATATGTATTGCATGACTACACATGTATAACCTACATTGAATTGCTTGCCTTTTCAATGAAGGAGGTGGGAAGAGAGGAAGGGAGAGAATTTGGAACTCAAAGTTTTAAAAACTAATGTTAAAAATTGTTTTTAGATATAATTGGGGAAAAATAAAATACTAAACCAAAAAAAGTTATTTTGTTTGTTTGTTTCATACCAGCTTCTTTTGTGAGTGAGTCTCTCAGCTGCTCCTGAGATAATTTCATAGAGATGGCAATGTGTCATTCTTTGCAATCCCCTGCCAGGTAGCAAACATCCAAGAGCAGCATTTTCCAAATTGTATTCTGTGCAGCCCTGACATATGAATAGGGAGTTTCAGAAGAACATTTAGATGTTCTTATTATTCCCATTAAAGATGATGATACATATATCAAAAATACATTTTATGTGCAGCTTATATTTTTGGTCATAAGTAGGCCAGGCATGTGGCATTAGTGAGGGATAATTGATGGATGACCCATATACTCCACTGGCATTCATGAAAGAGGGAGTCTATCAGGTGGAATGCTTTAAAAGGTTTTATGAGAGTTCACCAATTTTTACCCTTTTCCCATTATTTTATCCATCTTTAAGCAAAAAGTGTTTTACTAATATAAAGTGGTACAAGGGGTTAAAATCACTGTGGCTGGCTTACCCAGGTTAAAACTCAGCATATTTAACAAAAACAGAGTCCAATTATATACTGTGTTTGTTATCAAGTACAATGAGTAGATAAGAGAGAACGAATGGCCCAGAGGCTAGGACTGCATATGCTCTCCTGGTTCGTGGTAAAAAATAACACTGATTATATTTGAATTTTTGCTTTTAAATTCAAAGGTGAATAAAGTGATCGACTTTTCCAAATTAAAAAAAATGTTGATGGTTGTGATTACTGACATGATTTCTCCTTTCATTAATTATCACTTGGGGACATTAGATTTTGCAATTGAGTCTTCTTGAATTGGAATGACAATTTTGCCAACGGAGCCTGCTCATTCTGACAGGTTCACCACCCTACTGTCTCAGCAGGTGAGTATGGTCTAGGCATGGTGTTTATTGATGGTAAATCCCAGTCTAGCCTGCAATGAAGGAAATGTCTGTTTAGTTTATGGCTTTCCAATGCAGAATGTACTTTTAGGTGGAGAATTCATTTTCAAAATTTCTACGGATGCCACTTCCCTTTTAAAAAATAAACTGAATTTATAAAGATTACTGAGTTAGAAAGTGGTCCTTCACCTTTATTTTTCAACATTGCTTTTATAGGATTGCCCAAGTTAATGTGACTATAGAATACCCGTAAGCTTGAAAAGACCAACCGGGGAAAGAAGATCTATTGCTCAGATTATAACATGAAGTTAAACTGACAACTTATAGAGCTTGTCCATCAGTATATAACGCTAGGATAGACAATACAACGCATGATAGTTTGGACTCAATTAAACTGAAAGAAGGGAGAGGACTGGATCACCTTCAGGAAATTGCAAAGCACTCTTAATAACCCCAGGCTTCTCCTAGAAATGAAGGCCTATCTTTTTAATAGCAATATTCCAACAAGTAATACCAATATTCTACCAGTGTGTTTGTGTGGCTAAATAGAAAGGGACACCAGGGTCTCTAAAGAAATGAAAATGAGTATGATACAGAGGAGAGTACAAAGGTGTGTGATGGGATGAGCAGTCTAGAAATCCTGTGAAGAACAGGATTTAAAGATGACCTCAGATAAATATATAATAGGAAGAGAAGATAAGCTAGTCATATGGTGAAGATGAGGTTAAAGGATTAGAAGTAGATAGTCCAGATGCTCTGCTAATGAAGTACTTCATGACTTGCTATTGCTAAAGTTATTTATTATCTGACAGTGAATCTGATCATGAGACTTTCTGAACTTAGCTAGGCTGGTCCCAGAGTAAAAGACAAAGAAATTGTTTCTGAGGCAATATTTAAAGCCTTTCCAACTTGATAGAGAATTCTAGCACTTATACTTCACTGACTTAGCTTTCAAAAGCTCAGGATCTTCATTAGAATTGAACTTTAGTAAAAGAATACATACATACATACATACATACATATATACACATGCACACACACATATATATACACACATTCACATAAATACAAATACACATATACATATATACATATGTATATAAGATATAAATATATAATTACATGTAAATAATATATGTACATACTATCTTAGAGGTTTTAATTCTTTATTTCTCTCTCTCTACCTTTTAACAATATTTCTTCTTATTTCATCAAAGGTCATTCAAATCACCGAACATGGTCTATATTACTGGCCTGACGATTTAGATAAATTCAGAAGACTATAGGAAGATCAGGGCTAGGAGTCATATTATTTTTTCATTATCAGGGCATATACCATAGCTGAATGTTTTACTTTGATTAGTAATGGGTTTCTGTTGAACAGAATTAGAAAAAAGCCCAGCTTCAATTAAATGCAATCAATGGTCTTTGAATGTTGCTCTTTTGGTATTTTGAGAAATACTTACCACAGAGTTCCAGAAACTAAGAAGAAGGCTTCAGAATAACACCTTAGCTCATTTTCTATAATTATCGTGAAAACTTCAAACATGAAACTGTTATAATTCTCTCAAAAGAGTAATATAGATCTACCTCAGCACACTATTTTATTACATAACTGTATAGAAAAGGCAACATTTTAACTAGCAATATAAAATTAGCTTCTCATGAGTAATTGCAGCATGGAGAAAGAGTGGAATTGCCATGGGGGGAAAAAAAACACTCAACTCTGTGAATCCAGTTACTGACCACTAAAATGATCTCTAAAATCAGAACCTTTTGCTTGGGATCAATAAACTATAAAATAGTAAAAAATAACAACAACATGAAATGGCAAAGCTATTCACTCCTCTGGTACTACTAATAGAACTGCCATTTCCTCTGTTGGCTTGAGCCCTACGATTTGAAAATGAGTTGGTGATATGGAATCCACTACTCTCCATAATCATATTCAAAGTAAAAATTATTTCATATGGTTAATTCTAAATTACTTGATAATATCAGTCAAATTTCCAGCTGTTCCACTCTTCACAATAGTACCTATATATTTTTATATAGCTATATATTAAAATGGTAGTAACTACAAGTCTATTCAGAATTTTCAAAAGAGAAGTTAGTGATAAGAAAGGAACAGTGAAGGAAAAAGGCACAATACAGCTGGAATAGATCTCTTCAGTTTTGTTATAGGATTCTGTTGGAAAGATTCTGCAGTAGAATTTGTGATATGTGAGAGGGACAGAATACTTTGGTTTACACTACTGTCAACCAGGGACCTAATTCACTTGAGAAAATGATAAAAGAATTCAATCTAGAATCATGGCTGAAATGTATTGGACTGTCAAAGAGATGAGGGTTTATGGGGAATGGTTTCCTCTACTCTAAGAAGAAAATAACGTGTCAGAAATGGAATCAGACTTTTTAAACTCCATAGGTGGCTGTGCCAGGCATGCTTCAGATGCAGTACCCTGCTTCCCTACACTTCTGTAAGGCTATAGTTTCAGATACTTAAAGCAAGCCCAGCTGGTCTAGATATCTGGGAGCATTGCGGAAGGTGGCCAAAATACTGTGGTAGTGCAGCCTAGAAGTGAGAGAAGGAAGGAGGGCAGAGGACCAGGGATAGGGAAGAGGAAAGATGGGAGAGAAAGAGGAAATATGTCTCTTACTTCTGTTGTAGGGAAAGTAAATTACCTTTATTACCTCTCAACACATGAAAGAGTTAAGAGACTGAGTTGATTGACCCTGGGGGAAGACAACTTCATCTACATTTTTTAAAGATCAGATTAACAATTCAAGTGTAAAAATTGTGGAAGTAAGTGGTGCTCCTTCAAAGAGATCTTGTACAAATTATTTAAAGGATAGATCAAGATGATTTCTTTTATTGCTAAACTATTCATCTTTTACATACATCCTTATATATTTGATTCGTTTGCATGCATGAAATGATAGCCCAAAATATTGGAAGAGGAAGACTGATTTAGTACTGAAAAGCAGATGAAAAGTACTTTATGGTTCACTGCTGGACCTATGATAGCATTAATTTCTACCGCTTGCTCTAAGGACAGTCATTAAATAAATACTAGTTGCTATTGGAAAGGTTGTGACAATCTACTTCCCTCTCGCTCCCCAGAACATAGCTCCCCTGCCACCACTTCTCTCTGTGTATTGTCTTTCCTATTAGCTACAAGGTCAGCTAGGTGGCCCAGGGGATAGAGTGCCAAGCCTAGAGGCAGGAAGATCTAAGTTCAAATCTGATCTCAGATACTTACTACTTGAGTTTCCTTGGGCAAGTCACTTCACCTTGTTTGCCTCAGTTTGGTCATCTGTAAAATGAGCTAGAAAAGGAAATGGCAAAACACTCCAGTATCTTTGCCAAGAATAATCGAAATTGAGTCACAAAGCATTGGACATGACTGAAAATGATGAAACAAAACAAGTTCCTTGAATGTGAGACAGAGATTGTCTCATGTTTATATGTCTATCCTAAGATCACAAAGTAGGTGTTTAATCAACACTTTTCATTCATTCATTCATTCTTTAATCCCTGCTCCTGATACTTGACCAGCCCATCTTCTTCATTGTTTATTCATTTCTTTGATGATATCCTTTACTCCACTTCTCCTTCTTAACACCTTCTGTGTGATACATTAGAACCTGCTCGTAACTACCATTACTCTCCTCAGCCCCTCCTCTGAATGATGCTCATTTTAAATTCTTCAGAGATTGTAACATCTCAGGGCTTGTAGTTATACATCACTGTTAGAACCATGTGAAAAATCTGCAACTACATTATCTGATAACCTATACCTTACTATTACCTATAAACACAAGAGATATATGTACAAACCTTTCTTGGGAACTTAATAATTGATTCCAAGCATTCACGTACACACATGTAATAAACAGAAGATTTTTCAGGTGAGAGAATGAATAACTATGGGGGCAAGGAGTGAGAATAAGGAAAAGCCTCCTCTAATAAGTTGTATTTTAACTAAGCCCTGAAGAGAGCTAGAGATTCTAAGAGACAGGGGTGAGGAAGGAATAAAATGAGGACCACAATGTACAAAGGCATGGAGAAGAGACATGGAATAGAAAGAGAACTTCAGTAGAGATCCAATTAGGTATTATTTGTAAAGTGCTTAGCACCGTGTTTAGCACATAGTAGTATTTAATAAATGTCCATTTCCTTCCTTCCCCGAGTAAAACGAAAGAAAACAATTAGTATAAAATATTCAGAAAACAGAACAGGCATTGGACTCTTAATTTTGAATTTTCATGGTAACATTCAATAAATGTACAAGTTTTGGGCATTGCTATCATGCCACAGACATGTGGACAGCACTTTTCATTGAGGTATATGCATCCAGGGAATGTATTTTTTAAAGCAAATGTGTTAAATAGTCAGTCATAAAGAACATTATAAAATAAAATGAAAAAAGTCCCTAAAATTTAACTTAATCTATTTTTTAAATTAACAACAAAACACTAAAAATACAGACTTTGAAAAAGGCTCCTTTTAAACCAACCCTCAAATACAGAACAATTTTTTTTAAAATCCTTATGTTTCTGGCCAAAAAGCCAGCTCCCAACTGATGCCTCCTTCCTTGTCCTCACAATTTGCAATGAATGATAGTAGTGGAGTTTAAAGGTGGAACACCAGAGGTGCACTCTTTCAAAGTGCACAATTTTAACTTTATTTATCTTTCTTGCCCATGCCAAACAGACCTCCAAGGTTACATATTATGGAGGGTGGGTGATTTGTGTCCAGAGTAGTCAGAAAGGAAAAAAAATGTCTAATTCATTTTTTTCCTTTTTTTAAAATTTATTTGGTTTTGGTTTTTTTTTTTTTTAGTTTTCAACATTCACTTCCACAAGATGTTGAGTTCCAAATTTTTTCCTCGTCTCATCCCTCCCCCCACCCCAAGATGGCATGCATTCTGTATACCCTTTCCCCTAATCTGCCCTCCCTTCTATCTCTCCCCCCCTTCTCTTACCCCCT
>NW_020944235.1:892417-973889 GCF_900497805.2 Vombatus ursinus | reverse complement strand
ACCCTGTCCCTCCTCAAAAGTGTTTGCTTCTGATTATCCCCTCCCCCAATCTGTTCTCCCCTCTATTATCCCCCTGCTGTCTTGTCCCCTTTCCCCCTCTATTTTCCTGAAGGGTAAGAGGTTTTCATACCCAATTGAATGTGTATGTTATTCCCTCCTTAAGCCAAATCCGATGAGAATAAAATTCACTCATGCCCTCTCACCTTCCCCCGTTTCCCCTCCATTGTAAAAGCCTTTTCCTGTCTGTTTCATGTGAGATAATTTATCCCATTCTACCTCTCCCTTTCTCCTTCTCCCAGTATAATCCTCTCTCACCCCTTAATTTTATTTTCCAGATATCATCCCTTCATCTTCAGCTCACCCTGTGCCATCTATCTATCTGTCCGTCTGTCTATCTATCTATCTATCTATCTAGACATACATATAATTTTTTTCCCTCCAACTACCCTAATACTGACAAAGGTCTCATGAGTTACAAATATCATCCTTCCATGCAGGAATGTAAACAGTTCAACCTTAATAAGTCTCTTATGGTTTCTCTTTCCCGTTTACCTCTTCATGTTTCACTTGAGTCTTGTATTTGAAAGTCAAATTTTCTATTCAGCTCTGGTCTTTTCCTCAGGAATGCTTGAAAATCCCCTATTTCACTGAATGACCATTTTTTCCCCTGAAGGATTATACTCAGTTTTGCTGGGTAGGTGATTTCTTGGTTGTAATCCTATCTCCTTTGCCCTCCGGAATATTACATTCCATGCCCTCTGGTTCCTTAATGTAGAAGCTGTTAAATCTTGTGTTATCCTGATTGTGTTTCCACAATACTTGAATTGTTTCTTTCTGGCTACTTGCAATATTTTCTCCTTGACCTGGGATTTGGCTACAATATTCTTAGGAGGTTTCCTTTGGGGATCTCTTTCAGGAGGTGATCAGTGGATTTTTTCCATTTCTATTTTGCCCTCTGGTTCTAAAATATCAGGGCAATTTTCCTTGATCATTTCTTGAAAGATGATGTCTAGGCTCTTTTTTTGATCATGACTTTCAGATAGTCCAATAATTTTAAAATTCTCTCTCCTGGTTCTATTTTCCAGGTCAGTTGTTTTTCCAATGAGGTATTTCACATTGTTTTCTATTTTTTTCATTCTTTTGGATTAGTTTTGCAGTGCCTTGATTTCTCATAAAGTCACTAGCTTCCAATTGCTCCATTCTAATAATTAGCATTTCTAAATATACCAATAAAAATGTCAAATAGGTTATAAAAAGAGAAATACTATTAGAAAATTATTAAACATACTATATATCTGGAACTTAGCCTGCCAAGACAGTTGACTATGAAGTTGATTAACCAATATTATTTTATCAACAAGTATTTCTCAGGTAACTACAAAATGGTAGGTACTGGTAGGTACTATCTTTGTCCTCAAGACGCTTACATTCATTCTAACTAGACATAATGTATGTAGGTGGTGAGTATGTTGGTAGAAATGTGTGTGTGTGTGTGTGTGTGTGTGTATAAAATGTATGCAGCACTGAAAATACATGTATTTAAAATCTACTGTATACCAAGCACTTTGCTAAATGTTGGATATGCAAATAGAAAATTGAAACACTTCCTGCTCTCAAGGAGTTCACATTCTATTTGGGGGAGACAATATCTAAAACAGGGTTCAGATACAGGGCAGATGGAAAGGCTCCATGGTACCTCAGATACAGTGGCAAGACATATATATATATGGATAGATAGACAGATAGATAGATAGATAGATAGATATAGATATAGACACAGAGAGAGAAAAATACATGTATGCATGTATATAAACATTTATATTATATATACAATAAATATTACATACATATATGTAAACATGAAGGTCATTTTAGGGGAAGGTGTACTAATAGATGAGAAGGTCAGAAAAAGATTCACATAGAAGATAGTACTTGAGCTGAGCTTCAAAGGAAGCTAGGTATTTTGAAGAGGAGGCAATGTGTGAAAGAATTTCCATACAATGACATGAAGGCAGCTGATGGTGTGTCCTATGTGAAGAACAACAAGAAGGCCAAGGAACTACTCTGTTGGGGCTCATAGTGTGTGGTGGCCCCCAGTAGTCAAATACCCTGTTTGGAGGGTAGGGCCAGGGGAATAAAGAGAAGCAGGAAGAAAAGACAAGGAGGATAAAGAAGACAGTCTAGAGGCCTGAAAATAAATGTCATCTACTCTACCACTCAGCAATTCTGCTTCTGCATTTTTCCTTCACTACAAATTATCTCAATTTCAATCATGACATTTATAAGCAACCAAATCTTGCCCATGGTGCCCCAGAAGTATTATCATAAATAATTAAAATTTAACTACACTTGGAAAAATAAATTAAGCTACATTTTAATAATTCCTTGTATTTCTTTCGTGCATATCTCCAAGGTGCCTGAAATGTTTTGCAGTCTCTTCTCATTAATATTCACAATAGCCTTGTGAGGTAATTATACGGTAACACTACCCTCGTCCAATAGTGGTGGGGTAGAAGCTCAGCATAGTTCTTCATCACCATTGTGGTCATGGGCTGACTCTCACTCTTTTCCCTGAGTCCTATGCGGTAAAACTTCATTAATGGTGCAAACCTATCTCAGAGGGAGTGGGTAAGGATAGGAAGGATAAAAGGAAGGCACACTTTCAGTCAAAAGAGAAAAATTATTTAACTTACAGTATTTTTACTTTTCACAGAATTAAAGGATAGAGCCTATAATTTCTATATATTACTTTAAATACTTGATACCTAATTCAATGGATCTGTGATCTTATCGGTGTGACTAATTTTGCAACGGGACAGATCACAACCCAACCCCTCATTCTCATTGTAGGTCCCTCTAGTTCAAATCCCTTTCCACAGAAAACTCAGATGATGTTCCAGGACCCTTCTTTGAGATATAATAGAGAACAATGACATTATGTAGATATCAATGGAGGAAACAAGTCGTTAGACCCCATTTTCACTACATGACTGACCGTACTTCCTTTTTAGTTAGACATTTCTTTGATGATATTCTTCACACAATTCTTCATACAATTCTTTAGTGGTAATATCCCATTCACTGTAATCCTTTCCACTGTTGCTTAGGTAAGCCACAGATTTAAATCTTTGAAGATAGGTATTTCATGACTGACACCTATGCAGCATCACATGAAAAATATTGTTGCTATAAAGATTAACTTTTGTTTTAGGAAGAAGCTTTAGGGTCACTGAAAGGCCAGCACAATTTCACAAGGTTATCCAGTTCATTTTCCTCCTCCTATTCAGTACTGGGCCCAATTTACTATTTAGTCCAGTGTCTATCCAAACTAAATGTAGAAATGGATAGATTCTGTGGACTGTCCAACCAACTACACATTATGTTTAAGACAATAGACATTCTTCATTTAGTATTGTTTCAAAATCTTTTGAGAGATTTCAGATCCCACTTAGAAGGCTCTGAGGAGCTCCAGTTGATGCAATCAGGACCAATCACCCTCAAACAAGACCATCTGGAGAACCTCACAATGTAGAGTTAATCTCAGTTGCATTTGTACTCTCTGTTAAGCATCTTCCATGACTGTACAAAAGCTATGGTGAGCCCATGTCTCCATGCCTTAAACCTCATTTGACATTAATAATCAGAAAGTCCTCAAAGTTATTTGTTGTTACATCTTTCAAGGAATCTTATACCATTAAAGCAACATTTTGCTGCCCCAAATTAAGAAGGTATTTTAGTCAACAAATAATAAGCACAGTTCAATCTTATATTTTCTACACCTTTCATTTACTTATACAACTGTGAAGGTGTGGTCAGCTGAAGAACATCATACATCAAAGATTATCCATTCCATTTCTGCATCTTTTTTTTAAGCATTTTCATGTATTATTCATTTATTTTTAACATTCTTTTCTTTTTAAATTTTGAGTTTTAAATTCTCCCCCTTCTTCCCACTCCCTCCCCCACCCACTGGGAAGGCAAGCAATGTGATAGCAATTATACATGTGAAATCATGCAAAACATATTTCCATATTAGCTATATTTCAAAAAAAGCAAGAAAAAATAAAAGGAGAATTTCAATTTGCACACAGAGTTTACCATTGTTCTCTTTGACGGTAGACAGCATTTCTTTCATCATGAGTCCATTGGAATTGTCCTGGATTATTGTATTGAATAGAGGAGCCAAGTCTTTCACAATTGATCATCATTACAACATCTGTTACTGTGCACAATGATCTTCTCACTTCACTTTATATCAGTTCATTTAGGTCGTGCCATGTATTCCTAAAACCACCCCCCTTGTCATTTTCCACAGCACAATAACACTCCATCAAAATTATATTTACTACAACATGTTTAGCCCTTCACCAATTGATGAGCATCTCCTCGTTTTGCAATTTTTTGCTACCACAAAAAGAGCTGCTAGAAATATTTTTGCACATATAGGTCCTTTTCCTTTTTCTTTGATCTCTTTGAAATACAGACCTAGTAGCAGTATTGCTGGGTAAAAGGGTAACCACAGTTTTATATTCGTTTGGACATAGTTACAAATTGTTCTCCAGAATGGTTGGACCACTTCACTATTCCACCAGCAGCTCATTAGTGTACCTATTTTTCCCTCATCCCTTCAAAAATTTGTCATTTCTGATAGTTGTGAGGTGATACCTCAGAGTTATTTTAACTTGCATTTCTCTACTCAAAGGTGACGTAGAGCATTTTTTCATGTGACTATAGATAGCTTTGATGTCTTCTTCTGAAAACTGTCTGTTTATATTCATTAACCATTTACCAATTGGGGAACGACTGTTATTTTTATATATTTGACTCAGTTCAACAGTCAGTATATATTTGAGAAATGAGGTCTACATCAGAAAAAAAAAACTTGCTGAAAATTTTTTAACATGACTGTGGTACCTTTTAGCATAATGTAGTTTCCCTGATTATCTATTTTAATTAGGTGAGTCTGAGATCATGATTGTTACCCCTGCCTTTTTTTACTTCACCTAAAAATATTAGATTCTTCTCCAGCCCTTTGTTTTAACTCTGTGGGTGTCTTTCTGCTTCAAGTGTGTTTCTTGTAAACAACATAACATTGGATTTTGATGTCTAACCCATTCTGCTATCCACCTCTATTTTACGGGTGGATTCAACCATTCAAATTTACAGTTAAGATTACTAATTGTGTATCTGTCTCCACCCATTTTCTTCTCTCTCTCTCTCTCTCTCTCTCTCTCTCTCTCTCTCTCCCTCCCTCTCTCCCCACTCTCCCTCCCTCTTAAAAAATCTATTTTGCTTCTAATCACTGCCTCCCCTTTATCATCCATCCCCTTTCTCTTGTCCTCATCCCCACCTATTTCCGAATTGGGTAAGTCACATTTCTATACAGAACTGTGTGTACACATATACGTACATACATACGTGTGTATGTAATATATTCTTCCCTCTCTGAACCAATTCTGATGAGAGTGAGGCTCAAAATTTGACTACCGCCTTCCCTATTTCCCCTCCATTGTAAAAGCTCTTTCTTACATACCTCTTTTATATAATTTTCCCCATTATTCCTCTCCCTTCCCTTTTCTATCAATGTAACCCTCTTTCTCACCACTTTATTTTTTTAGAGCTCATCCCAATATAATCAACTCATACCCATGTGCTCTATATAAACTCCTTTTAACTGCCCTAATAATGATATAGTTCTTAGGAGTTAAATGTATTATCTTCCCATTTAGGAATGCAAAAAGCTTAACTTTATTTAGTCCATTATGATTACTCTTTAACGTTTATCTTTTTATGCTTCTACTGAGTCTTGTATTTTGATGTCAAATTTTCTATTCAGCTCTGGTTTTTTCATCAGTAATGCTTGACCATCCTCTTTTTCATTAAATATCCATTCCACTATCCCCCTCTAAGGATTGCATTCAGTTTTGCTGGGTAGCTTATTCTTGGTTGTAATCCTAGATCCTTTACCTCTCAGAATATCATATTCTAAGCCTTCTTCTCTTTCAATGTGAAAGCCACTAAATCTTGTGTGATCCTGACTCTGACCCCACAATATTTGAATTGTTTCTTTCTGGATGCTTGATGTATTTTCTCTTTGACATAGGAGCTCTGGTTTTCCTTGATAATTTCTTAAATATGATGTCTAGGCTCTTTCTTTGATCATGGCTCTTCAGCAGTCCAATAATTCTTAAATTATCTCTCCTCAATCTATTTTCTAAGTCAGTTGTTTTTCTCATGAGATATTTCAAATTTCTTCTGTTAAAGTTGAGCTCTGCTAACCTGGGGATGGGGGCACTGTCTCAAACTTCAGGCTTTTTCATGCTGAAGTTTTCAGACCTAGTTCTGAGGGTCTGTAAGTTTTTCGTGCTTCCAAGGTAGTGCGATCCTGGGAGAGACATGGTCACTGCTCTCCTGTTCTGTGCTCTGGTCTTTACCCAGGAAAGGTGTTCTCTTGCAGCCATAAGTGCTAGCGCACCTCTTTGAATTGGAACCATGACTAGGCCCCTTGTTTTCTTGTGACCTACCACCAGCACTCTTCTCTGCCCTGGAACTGTGACCTAGAACTGTGTATGGGCAATAGAGTTGCCAATCAGAGATAGCTACACCTAGTGACAGCAACAAGTCCCCTATAATCTCTTTCTGATCAATTGCCTGATCCCTTTCCCGTCTTTGGGCTGAGAACTCCTGAAACTTCTTCTGCTGCTGTTGCAACAGCTGTGTGGGTATAGGCTTGGACAGTCATCCACCTAGGGGTCACAGACGTCTCCTGTCAACCTCTTAAGTTTTCTTAGGCTAGAGAAATGTCTCACCCCAACCTTTTTTTGTCTCCGCCACTGCAAAACCTGAGTTATGGTGTAATGTTGAAGTTCTTTGGAGGGGAATGTTGGGAGAGGTCAGCTGAGTGGCTGTCCCTTATCCACTGTCTTGGCTCCACCTCTCTCCATTTCTGCATCTTCATCAAGGATGTGCCTGATATCCATGTATATTATTGTCATAAAGATTTGGTAGAGATGAGAAAGAAGGCATGGAGTCAATAGTTATTGATATTTTCTTGATCAGCTTTTAATTGGTAACAATAAAGTCCATCTATTTGGCATACTTCTCTCCTTCCAGATATGTTGAAAATTAATCCCCCAAGACTCTAAAAATTATATTGCCTTCAGCACAGACTTCCTCTACATATACTTAGTTTAGTTGTTGGTAAGGAAAAATGTTTGTTAAAGTCTTAATAGATTTTTTTTCACTCTTCAACTGCTCATTGTCTTCATTCCTGTTTCATTTTTATATGGCCTCAGGATGATCTAAGTCAGGCCTCTTGAAAAGTTTTCTGGAAAGTTATTGTTTCCTCCACTAATTTTTGGTCTTTTATTAAATGATACTGATCATAATATCCTACCATCCTCCATAAGACCTTGTTAATAAGTTCATATTCTAAATTGGTATTTATTTTGGAAATTTTATCTCTACATTTGACAAAGAGATCAGGCATTTGCTGGCTGAGGTTTATTCTGGGCTCTTTCAGTCTCCTTACTGTGCCAACTGATTTACATTGGCTAACCTTCGCTATTAAATGGTCACAGTTTATGTCAATGCTCATTCTTTTAGCCAGTTGCCATTTTTTTTTATTAACAACTTATTTTAACAGGCCAGGTTGTAGTTGCCTCAATAGTATACTGTATCATCATATTTATTCTATTTTGGTATTGATTTTGACTTCTGTTCTAAAAAGTTAGTGGTCTAACTATATATGGTTGATTGAGAAATGACTCTCAAATCTAAAGTAATTTCCTGTCTTTTTAAATATCAATTTCATTTTTTGCAATTGTTATTTAGTACTCACTGCCAGAGCTTTCAAATTATCTTCTTGAAGAGAGGACCATGATTTATAAAAAAGAGGCTTCTATGAAATCTACAAGCCTTTGTCATCTCTTGTTTTTAGTCCAATATATTTTTCATTATTTTCCCCATTCTTTGCATTGAATTCACCCACTACTAAAGTACATCTTAATTTAATTCAGATGATCTTGTCAAGTTCTTGTCACAGAACTTCTCTATCACCTCATACTCTGAAACAGATCATGGAGCACAAATTTCAAATATTTTCCCAGTGATTTTTAAAATGACTACCATGAATTCTGCAATATAAGATGATGATGAAATGACATTTTTCATTGTCTTTAGATGCATGATAAAATCCATTCTGCCAAATCCTTTATTTGCCTATGAAGCATCCTTCCATTTTACTGCAGTGTCCTTTTGTTTTTTGGTTTGATTTATAACAGTTAATGTCAAGACTGTTATGATTTAGTTCCTTCACTCATTTATCCATTCATTGGTCACTGGACAAGTATGTCAAAGAGTACCACCATACAAGATAATGTTTATAGACCATCAAAAAGCTATGTGATTTTTAATCTCCCTTGAACCTTTTCTGTAACTCTGCTTCAGTCAGTGCTTAAACAGAAAAGACTGCAGATCATTTTGAATTTTGCTTTCTGCATGGGTTACTATGGCTAAAGATTTCAACCATAAGTGACCAGCCTGCTGGTGAAGAGCTGCTCCATTCTTAGCTTGAATTCTCAGAAATCAATCACAGGCTTTTGCTATGACTATACTCAAAGCCCTTCTGATATAACATGACCTACCAGAACTTGTCCTCAGCTCATATGGTCTCAAAGAACCCTTGGTCACTTCCAAGCCATGATGATGCATTGGAGTAGGATCCTGTGGAGTTTTACTCTGATTAAACTTCTTTTATAGGATCATAGAACAGGGGAATTAATTTAGAGCTGTAAAGAGTCTCAGAGATACTCTAATCCAACTCACTGGTTTCACAGACAAGAAAAATGAGATCCAAAGAGATAAAATGACTTGCTCAAGGTCATAAAGCTAACAAATGACAAAGCAAAGATTGGAATCCAGGACCTCTTTCTTGAAATCCAGTGTTCTTGCCATTGTATTATATTAAGACAAATAACTTTTATTTAATAGTTGTACACCAATGTGGAGAAAGCTGTATAGGAAAAGCAGCAGAACAGAAAAGCAAAATTGGGGGGAAAAACCCTTCTTTCGAAGTATTTTGCCATCACTTACTCTCATAGGATTCAATTCTAATTCCTTCCAGTATCTTGGGGATTCTGAGTTTATTTTACTTTTAACTTATTGCTAAATCTCCTCACTTCGGTCCCCTATGTCTGCTAGCTGAACCAGTTTTCCAGGTACATTCCAGTATAGGATCATGTCTATCATGTTGTCTAAAAACCCAAAGCATTAGTGCATTTGGGAGTTTTTATAAATAATATTAATAGAATAAGCTAGTAGCTAATAACTGAACTCCAGAACATAAAGTAATGGTTCACATTATCATGATGAGAATCAGGGAATGTCAGAGTGGGAAGGGATCAAGCAATTTATCTTCTCTTACTCTTACTTGAGCAAAGAGTATGATAAGTAAGTCATCTATGCCTTTGTCTAAGTAATTGATAAAAATATTAAACAGTGCAGGGCCAAGCACAGATCCCTGGGATATGACAATAGGGACCTCTTTTGAAGCCAACAAGGAACCATTTTTTAATTCAATTTTCTTTTTTTCAGTTAACAGGTGCTTTGCCCCTATCCCTCCCAAAAATACTCCCCCTTACTGGAAAAAAAGAAAAACAAAATTCCTGCAACAAATATGCATAGTGAAGTTTGTTCCCACATTGGCCATGTCCAAAAATCTTTTATCATATTTCATGTTTAGTCCATTACCTCTCTGTTAAGAGCTAGGCAGCATTCTAAATCTCTTATTGTTGCTCAGCCATTTCAGTCATGTCTGACCCTTTGTGACCCAATTGGGGTTTTCTTGGCAAAGATACTAGAGTGGTTCACTATTTCCTTCTCCAGTGGATACATTTTGTCAGGCAATCAGAGGTTAAGTGACTTGCCCAGGGTCACACAGCTAAGAAGTATCTGAGACTAGATTTGAACTTAGGTCTTCCTGACTCCAGGCCCAGTGCTCTACCGACTGAGCCACTAGCTGCCTTACTAAATCTTTGGTCCTCCAGAATCATGGTGGATTATTATAGTGATCAGTCTTTAAGTTATTTGTATTTCCAATTATGAAGGTCTACCTTTTTAACAACAATTTTTTTGGACTTCCTTTTCCATTTGTCCAATTTTGCTTTTTAGGGCATTCTTCTCCTCATTGGCTTTTTGGACCTCTTTTGCCATTTGGGTTAGACTATTTTTTAAGGTGTTATTTTCTTCAGTATTTTTTTGGGTCTCCTTTAGCAAGCTGTTGACTTGTTTTTCATAATTTTCTTGCAAAACTCTCAGTTTTTCCTCTACTTTTCTTACTTGCTTCTCAAAATCCCTTTTGAGCTCTCCCAAGGCCTGGGACTGATTCATATTTTTCTTGTAGACTTTGGATGTAGGAGCTTCGGCTTCATTGTCTTCTTCTGGTTGTATGTTTTGATCTTCTTTGTCACCAAAGTAAGATAATATAGTCTGACTCCTTTTGCGCTGCTTGTTCATGATCTCAGCCAATTACTTGAGTTTTAAACTCTTTGTTAAAGTAAAAGTCTGTTTCCAATATATAGAATGTACTGTCCCAAGCTTCGGGGGTTTGTACAGCTGTTTTCAGAGGTATTTCTAGGGACCTGAAAATTTTCAGGTCTTCCAAGGTGCTATGATAAGGGGTGAGGTGTTTTCTCTCCACCACCACAACAAGCTTCACCACACCAGCACTCCTCCTCACCCCAGGACCGCCCCTCAGAACTGTGACCCATATCCAAGCACTGGTAAAGCAAGAGATTCCTGCCTCAGCACTGGCAAAGAGAACCCTGCAATCCACTTCTGATTAGCCACTTGATTAAAAACAAACAAAAAACAAAAACTCACTGTCTGTGGGCTGGAAGCTCAGGAAACAGCCGTGGCCCCGGGGGCGGCTGAGAAGTAGCTCCTTCTCTCACTGCAGTCACAGACTTTTCCCACTGACCTTCTAAGTTGTCTTTGGTGTTCGTGGGTTGAGAAGTCTGGAAACCACCACAGCTGCCCATAATTCAGTCCTCTGAGGCCTGCTAAAGGGTCGTTGAGGCCTGCGCGCCCACGCTGCACTGCGCTCCTCTCCCAGCCCAGCACGATATACCTTTCCAATCAATCATCCAGGCTGTCTTTGGCTGGAAATTTGTTTCACTCTGTCTTTTTGTGGGTTCTGCTGCTTTAGAATTTGTTTAGAGCCATTTTTTATAGGTATTTGGAGGGGTTTGGGGGAGAGCTCCAGCAAGTCACTGCTTTCCCTCTGCCATCTTCTTAACAATAATTTTTTTTTTCTATTAACGCCTGCAAGTCATGGACTATCTCAGTTACCAAGGAATTAAAGTAGTAAGTCAACCAAAAGGCAATGGATAGACTCCTGCTGGGAGCAAATACTGTGTAACTTGTCACCAAAGAACTGCACAGGAGAAGTGATTTAAAGAATGTGATCAGAGAGATGTACGAAAAGGAAGTAGGCTGGTGATTCGTCAGGACTGAATGAAAGACCTGTGTTCTCCACTGCTATCACATAATGTCAGGAGATGTAGAAGAAGACCTCTGGCATGCTGGAGATACTCTGTCATGAGTGATGCATGGAAGAAGATGCACAAAAATCACATAGCATGAGAAAATATGGATGGGATGCAATCTGCATTGTTCAAGGAAGATTTTAAATCAATAAGATCACAGAACCATCTAAATATAAGATCAAATATATATTTGGGGACATAAATATATATGTATATGTCACACATATAATCAACAAGCCATTTAACAAATTTGCATACATCCAAGTGACTAAACTGTAGAAAGTGAATCTATTTGCTAATAAAGCACTGCTTTTAGTGAGAAAAACTTATCATAGTAACTATTTTGTGAGAGAATCAAGCTTCAACTTGACCCAAAAAGACTTGACTTGAACAAACAATTTCCAATGATTTTTTCTGGCCCCAAATCATCACTATATTTAAAAAAAGATTAAAGGGAGAAGGTAACCAATACTGGTCCTTAGTAATATTGCAAGAAGAATTCTCTCAATGCATTGGTTGGCTACCTTTCAGAATGAATTCTCCCACTGAAAAAGGAAGTATTCAACAGTTGCTTCATTAAGCAGCTAGAAGGTAATTTAGAAATAGGGAAAGAGCATAAAAGCAAAGGATATTCAACACCAATACTTATAAAAGACTGACCCTAATAGCTTTTAGCAATAAAGTATTCTGACAGAAGACAAAATATAATAAGACCAAGGGAATTGCCAGCTTTGAACAAAAGGTAGAAAAAGCTTATCCAAGTTGGCCTGCTAGTAGTTACTGAAAACTCAAGAAAGAAAAAAATACCCAGAAATCAGTCAATCACATTTAGATTGAGGCACAGAAAGTCAATGTCATATGTCTTTTTATTGTTGTTGATAAAAAAAGGAGTCCATACAAACACAAGACTGATAACGAAATTATTAGAATCTCTTTCTATTTGATTGGACATGGCAGGAAAAACAAATCGGATTCATTGGAGTCTCACTGATATTCTCCTCTTTGTAGCAGTGGGTTATTTGTCCTGCGAGTTTTCTGAATTGATCTTTGCAACTGCCGGTATAATTAAAGGAGATATTTGTCAGAGTAACCTCAGCACTGTCCTTGAGATTTCATGCCAAAATCAAGGTGGCACAACGTGCAAAACCCAAGCACCCTTAGTGAGAAGGTAAATAATTGCTTTTCTGACATCATTTTAGTTTAGGTAATTCATCTCAGCTCTACTCCCGACTGACCGCAACAATATTTATGATGCTGCTGACAATGTGTGTGGGTTGGCAGAGGAGAGGTGGGGAGTAGGGGTGGGAGTTGAACTCACTGGTCAAACAAAGGGGATGCTAAACTGAATGGTGCATTTGAAGAACATGTCCCCTAATGATGAGTCACCCACAGTAGGCCTCAGGCGACAATGCAATTTTTACCCCCATCTTTAACAAGGATAGAATTAGAGACTACATACAGTTTGATGACTTCCCTATAGGATTTGCCTAATCAATTAACAAATACTTATTAAGCACCTACTATGTTCTGGACACTGTGCTAAGTGCTGGAGATACAAATACAAATAATAAAATAATCCCTATTTACAACCCAGCAGATATGAGGACAAGAAGACTGGGTACAAGTCTCAAACAAAGGGGCTATTTACTCTCCTCTGCACACTTCTACAGTCCTTTGCCCCATTCTTCATTTCAGCATTTTCCCACTTAAATGAAGCTCTGTGAGAAAATTTCAATGCTAGGAATATTTTCCCATGTAAAATATTAATTTTTAAAAAATTATATTTTGAAGTTTTATTTTGTATGCCACTGTCATTTCCCAAGATCGTCCCTGTCCCACATTAAACCTCATTAAGCAAAGACAATCTACCAAACAATCACTTCTGACAATGTAAGCAGCATTGTATTCCCACAATTCTCAGCTTTTCTACCAAGAGGAAAATATGTTTCATTGTCTGTTCCCTGGGTCTGATTGGTCATTATACTTCACTTAAGCCCATCAGACTTTTAATTTTGTTTTCATTTACATTATTATAGGCACTATGTATATTGTTTCCCTTTTAGGGGTGTTTTAACTTAAACTGTTACAGTCATTATATATGTGTGTGTGTGTATGTGTACATATACATATATAGTATATATATATACACATATATGTATATATATGTTGTTCTCCTGATTCTGCTTACCTTGCTATAAATCAGTTCATTCAAGTCTTCCCAGATTTTTCTGAATACCTTCTAAAATATTAAATAAGATATATTTAAAATATTGATCATGTATGATGGTTTTTTCCTGTACAAAAGTATGTTTGATTCCTTTGACTTTGCTTCAAATCTAATTGCCCCCTCAGTCGAGAGACATTCTATGTCCCCACAGACCAGCATGTCATGGAGTCTATCAAATATACTTCAAATACAAAAATGCCCCAGAGCCAAATTAGTTTGGGAAAGGCAGCCTTAAACAATTTTCCACTGAATAGAAAAGGAGGAGTTAAGTTAATAGCAAGGAGTTGCTCAGTACACAACCATGCATGAAGTTCTGTACTCTAATCTATGTGTGGGTTTAACTGGGATCATTATTTCTTAGGTTGAGGGATTTAAGTTTGAAAGGAGGGGGATGAAGCTGAAATTACCTTCATGATGAACTGCATTGTCTAAAAGACACGTGACCACATTTTCATCAAGTTGAGCGCCCTAATTTCTTTAGGCCTTGTGATTTAGATTTCTTAGAAAAGTCAAACATGGGCTGCTGCTGAAGGAGACAACCTGGGTAGGACTCCATTTGGACATCTTCAGTAACCTGGGTGGTGTGCGGTAGGACAAAATGACCCCTCATGCCACTCCACAGCTGGTCCTGAGAAGTGGCCTTGGTGTGGGAAAATGCTTTTCTAGGATGCTGGATTCTTTAGGCTAAAGTTTTGTTGCCTTTCCCTATTTTTTTTTTACATAAGAAGATTAAATGTAAGACATGGAGGCAGGTAGAAGGGAGCAGAGGGCAGTAAGAGAATGATGGATGGCTTTAAAAGTCAAATAAAGAATAAAATGCTTTGTACAAGAGAATCAGTTTCTATTTTCAGAAATGAATGTCCAACTATACCAGATAATTTCTTTCTAAGACATTTTCTTGTTGGGTGGATAAAGAACACAGAGTAACATCTGGAATTGAACTCTATGTCTCTGACAACATATATAAGTGATTTCTCTCTTATCGGTAGGTTATATCTGATTTCAATGAATCCTTCCTGATTTTTCCTCCTCTTTCCTTCTGGCTATATCAGAACCATCTCTGTCTGGACGATAATAGTGACTGGGGAATTTTCCCTGGAACAAAGAAGGAGTAAAACAGAACTTCTTTTACTCTATTCCAGAATGTTTGGAGCCAAAGGCCTTTCTTCCCCCTTTTCTCCTCCTCCACTGCCTAGTGCCCACCTTCATCCTGCCCCCCAAGTGCCCAGCATACCTTAACTCCGTTCCAGTGCAGTGCTCTGAGGCTTGCCCTCCCTTCCCCAGAGAGTAGCCCATACTCTAAGATCATTCCTTCCTCTTTGTGTGCATCATTACTATCATTCTCTCAGTAAAGAAAGTTTCCCATAGAAAATCTGATAGACAAATTCACACTAAGGTACTAATAACTGAAAATAGCTTAAAGAGTAACTTCTCAGAAGATGATGTGAATTTCCTCTGAAAACAGACATTTCTCCTTCACAAATGAGGTATCTGCTTCTTCTTTCCAAAGTCAAATACCTTTATGAGAGATTAATGCATGACTCTGTTATTAATCATTGAGAATTCTTCTATCAAAGTTTCACAATGAAACCTGATCCCGGTATAAAGATGACCCTGAGTTCTCCAAGTCTATTTGAATAGAGATGGAAAGACTCTGACCCAAAATGAAGAGACCACAATGAAGAGAGATGTGGTTATGGACCTATACCAGTTGCAAAAGACGAAGCAGAGAAATTCCTTGAAAAATCTGACAAACTTCTAAACTGCTTTGAGATTTGGTCATTTCAATTCAAAGGTAAGCACATGAGAGGCCAGCAAAAACAACATTGGACAATATGTTTCAGGATCAAGACATGAAAGGCCAATGGTGTCACACCAGTCTATGATGAATTCTTTCTTCAACAAGAGTCACAAGGTGTATGGGGCGAGCATCAAAGAATACTACAAAAAATGAAACTGACTATATCATAACAGAATGGATATGAGTAACATGAGTATCTCAGTGTAGTCAGACCATCAACTGGTTAGAGTAAAGGTCAAAATCAACACTCAATTAGAAGAGAAAATAAAGCTGAGGAGACATCCTGTGCAACTATAGAGGTTGCAATCTCACTTTAACCAAGCTATTGACCTCAAAATTCAGGACATGGAAAGAAGCAAATATGTTATCATTATTTCTTGAAGAAATTCACTTTTTCAAGGACTTTATTTCCAGGATTTCTTGAGTTCTTGAATTCAAGAGGTGATGAAATAGTTCATCTAGGACATAATATAATTAGAAAAGGTGATAAACTGATTGTGTAACATGAGAGATAAAAGCTAGAGTCAGAGCATTGCACTTGTATCTACAAAATGGCCCCCAATGGCCCCCTAATATATGAGGTGGATTGTATATGGAGGATTTACCAGAAGACACGGACAAGATTCACACAAAATGAGGAGTGGAGGGGCTGCAATCTGTGAAGGAGAAAGGACTTCCTCATCAATGAGAAAATGCAGCAACTGAAGCAAGCAGGGATTGTTAGTAGCTTAATCCAAAAGAAAGAAACCATATTAGTGGAATTTCAGGCACTGCAACTTTTAGTCGATGGATCTTGTTGGCACCTCTCAAACTAGCAACAAAAATTTACATTGCTCTAGTACTTTAAAGCTTATAAAGAAATGTCCTCAAATCCTGTGAGGCAGGAAACACAAACCCCCTCCCATTCATTTTACAGATAAGGAAACAGGCTCAAAGATGTAATAACAATTAAAATAATAGAATTTGTATAGCACCTACTATGTGCCAGGTACTGTGCTTAGTGCTTTACAGCTATTACCTCATTTGATCCTGAGAACAACCCAGTGAGATAGGTGCTGCTGGTGAGGAAACTGAGGCAGACAAAGGTAAAGTGACTTGCCCAGCTAGCAATTGTCTGAGGCCAGATTTGAACTCTGGTCTTCTGGACTCCAGGTCCAGTGCTCTGTGCACTGTGCCACTGAGATGCCAAGAGGCGAAGGTACTTTGCCAGTGACACAGATAAGAGATGTTAGAGCCAATATTTGAACTTAGGTCTTGTGACTCCAAGGGCAGCACTCTTTTCACTACAGTACAGCTGGGCTTTCTTGGTTGCCTCTTGGGAACACTCAGGATGGTGGATTTCTGGCTTGGCTTGGGAATACTCTTTTCACTGCCAGGAACAGGTTGGTTGAATTATAAACTTCAACCTAGACATTCACTCTCTTCCCCTTCCCCTTCATACATGAGGAGTCAAAGCTGCTTTTGATTCAAAATGTAAAGGAATATAAAGGAACATGCAAAGAATTTAAGTGGAACCAAAAGAAAAGCCCTTCCTTTCCAGGAAATGAGCACAGCCAAGTAGTAGTTTTTGCTTGATATTCTGCATTTCTTCAATCTTCATGCTGCCTCAGGGCTCTGAGCCCAAAGGGCAAGTACTGTTCATAGATTTCAAGAAGATTCCTGGAAAGCTGGAGCAGCCTGGGATCTTAGGTACCACATAATTCAATGCCTTCCTTGTGCAGTTATGGAAAGCAAGGGCTCCCTATCACATACCTAGGTTACGGCAAAGCTGGGATCACAATCCAGCCCCCTGGCCTCCCCCTCCAGCCTACTTTTCCAAACAACACATTTCTTTCATAATACAGGTAAGCCAGTGTAGATGGGGCCTAGGATGCAGGACTTCTAGCTCCTTTCAGATCTCCACTCAAGTATCGCTCCCTACATAAGATCTCTGCTCATCCTATTAAGTTATCACCCTCCTATGATTTTGTAGATATTTGATACTTGAGAGGTCCCATAGGGAGATGACCTCGCAGCACAGAAGATCTGGGTTCAAATCCTACCTCTGACACATACTGGCAAGTCACATCATCTGTCAACAATCCAGGCAACTCAGTAATGTTGTAAGTTACAGTGCAGATGCTAAGCTGTACTGGGGGAAAATGTCCTCACTGATAATGGCCTAAATCAAAGAAACGACAGGTCCGAGCCTAAATAATGCTTTATGTCTACTTTCTTGTGTATATACTCTGCCTGCCCCCAGTCAAATGTGATTTCCTTATGGAAGAGTCTATTTTGTTCTGGGCTTTGTGCCCCCCATGCCCAGCAGACTACCTGGAGCTTAGTAAAATTGTGGTGAATGAATTAGAGATAGAGCCAGAAAGGGGCTTAGACACTTCCTAGATCAGCTGTTTCATTACACTGCTCAGGCTCAAAGCAGGGCAGCGACTTGCCCCAGGTCACACAGATGGTTAACTAGGAGGCCCAGGATTCAAAACAAAGTCCCCTGGCCCCAAAGTGCAGAAGTAAAGTTTTCTCTCTCTCAGCTTAACATAGCTCTTCTCCTCCTTTCTCCCACTCAGATTCCACAGATTCTCTCCCAGTAATACCTTAGAATGGGAGGGGCTAGCTTGTCAGTCAAAGTCAAGGCTTGCCAGGCCCAGGTCATGGGGCTAAAGATAGGAAGTGGGGGGGGGCTTAGAGTCCTGCTCTCCTTGGTAATTCAAAGCTACTACTTCTCATATTGTTTCTCCCCCCTCACCCAAAAATGAAAGCTTCTAGAGGGCAGGGATGTCATTTTGCCTTTGTATCCTCAGTACCTAGAACAGTACCTGACACACAGTAGTCACTTATAAAATGCTGTTGAATTCTTAAATTTAATTCAACATCAGACCAAATAACTACCCATCAATAAAAACTGTTTTCTATAAATATGTGAGCTGCTTAGTAAAAATCTGTAAAGATAATAAATGTTCTTTTCTTAGGGATCGCCTCTAACACTAATTTTATAGTAAATTAATGCAAACAGGCCCAAGCATTACTGAAGTAATACGTTTGATTGTACTGAGTGGTTACAGATGGCATTGGCAGTAATGGAAACAAACAGAGTAGATTCAGCAGTAATTATCAGAAGAAAACCACAGACACCCACCACAATAACTTTTTCCATATAGGAGTGTTTAAATGGACTACGCAAGGGACCTCATGAGACCTCAAGCAAACGATGGAAAATGGGGAAAGGAAGGACCTGCTTTGACTCTACATTTCTAGCCTTAGCTCATCATTCTCCCTTTCCCGTCTTTTGTTCCAGTTAGCCTGGCCTACCAATGACTCCTCATCCCTGACAGCCCTTCTTCTGCTTTGGTGCCTTCTCTCAGGTCATGTGTCATGTTGCTGCCTCTTTCAATTGTTGTCTTCTTCTCAAAGCTCATCCCAGGTGCCACTTCCTTTGGCAAGCCATCTCTGATTCTACCAGTGGCTAGCCTTCTCTCCTTCCTTAAACTGGCTTTAACTTGCGTTTACTTAACTGTGCCCACGTTAAATCCTCTCAGTGGACTCTCTGCTCTTTGAAGGCAAGGACTGAATCAATTATGTCTGTTTCCATAGTCTGTAGCACAGTGCCTTTAGCAGACAATTTATCACAAGATATATGTATACATCCCCTAGAAAGGGAAAGTGACTTCCCCAAAGTCACACAAATGGTAAGTGAGTGGCAGAGTCAGGGCTCAGATGCAGGCTCTCTGGTTCCAAATCCAATGCCTTTCCTGCTGAAACATGCTGCCTCCATATTTGCTGAAATATCAACAAAGATACTTGGCTATGAAGGCCTGAGCCCCTTTGAAAATATTGGACATCGGCAAAATAATTCCAAGAAAGAGTTTGTTTGCCCCTCAGTTTGTCAAAATTCTCTTCATGCTCATGTTATTAACAATGGGGGAAAAAAATGACAAGGTTGGACTGGCCAAGATGGTTCCTGCTCTAGATTTGTGGGTCTCTGAAAGCCAAGTACTCAGCATGGAGATTTAATAACATGGCAAGGATCAGACTGCACATTTCTTATCCAATAAAAAAAATCAAATGGCTGGTGTCCTTGGAAGGGAGAGAGTAAGACAACTGGGCTTTCTCCTGGCTTGTTCCCTGAGTCTTAAGTGACTCTGAAAGGCTTTCAAAAAAAAAGAACTGAAAAAGGGAAATAGAACATCTTCATGTCATCTTTTACGGACAGATTCAACAAAATACAATGGCAAACATTTCTGAGGCATTTCATGTTATTCTATAAGTCCAAGATGTGTTACTCCCCAGCTGTGTGGCATTTGCCAAGTTGCTTAACTTTTCCAGGCCTCAGTAAAATGAAGAGGTTAGACTACATGATGGCCAATGTTCCTTCCTGCTTTAACAGTCTATGGTCTCATGAACCCATTACAAAGAAATGCCCAGAGGCTTTGAAGTCCATGGATCTTAATGACAAAGACTCTCATGTCAAAGGTTAGTGGAGGAATGATCTACGATTGAACTAGAAACAGCATAGATATAAATATAGATATAGATATTGCATAGGGGGGAAAATGCTGTGGATAGTTGGAGTGTGGATTTCAGGGAAGCATTGTTGACATATTTACCTTAAGAAAGTTGGGAGGGCATTTTTCTTTTAATCATTTTATACAGACTGATAGTGAAGTTTATGAAAATGTCATCTCTCAAACACGTACGAAAATCTATAACACTAGCTTATGAACCCTGTTTGGCAAAGTAATACCAATTTCCATTACTTATTTTTTAAAAGTTGAATGAGAAGTTTCAACAGTCAAACTGTCAACATGTCAAAAATATATATCATAGGGATTTCTTTCTTATCGTTGTTGAGAAATATGTAAATATAGCACAGCAGGCCTGTTCAAAGAAGTAATAATGTTTCTGCCTCATGAGTAATAACATTGTCGGAGTGAAACTTGCTGAAATGCATTCTCTAATTTGATGCCATTTTTCTTGGACTTGGACAGGGCATTCCTTGAATTAGTAAGGCTACTGCTTTTCCTTAAGCTGTTTCTTTGACCAGCAGTATTTCTTACAGAGGCAGCTTGCTCTACTGGACAGAAGATCACCTCAGGTCAGGAAGACCTGGGTTTAATTTCTGCCTCTGAACACATAGTGACTATGTGACCATGAGTAAGTGACTCAGCTTCCTAGAATGTCAAACAACTCTCTAAGTTACAGATAAGTTGTCAGCCTGTACCAGCACAGCTCACTAGAATGGAAAGCTTTCTGGATTCTCTGTGGGCTTGAGTATGAATTCTTCTTGTCCTTTTTGGTGTACATAATAAACTTGTAATATGTTCCATGCCGTGGTAGTGTCAGTTTCTCACAAATGAACTGGAGATCTCTAGGAAAGAACTAGAAATGAACCAAATTCAAGTGTTCTCTGGGTTTGAATTATGGGTGGAGACTAATATGAGTCAAAGAGTACATATTATTTAAAAGGCTCCAAGAATGAACATGTCAATGTGAATCCAGAGCTTGGATTCAATTTACTCCCTTTGTATTTTGCACACCAAAACGCCCACAAATCATAGAGTCTTACTTTGGATGGTGGAACTAAGTCATATAAGACTCAAGCAAGACACAGGCTCTTGCCTTCAAGGAGCTCTCCCTCTTAAAGAAAGCTATCTCATTCCTACCTACTAGAAGCAAAGGGGAAGGATACAGTTTCTCATGCTGCTGAATTAAAAATGATCATCAGAGTAAATAAGAGACAACGCCAGTTCTGTTCACACAGTTTGGCTCTGTTCAATTAGGAAATGGATACTCTTCTGACTGCAAAGTATGGGCTACACTTGTAACCCTGTAAATGAGCATTTGCGGATTGTTATTGTTAGTGTTACGAGAACTATGCCCAAGGCCAGAATATTTAACTTTAGACTTGCTATTAGACTTTCAATCAACTAGTTTTTATTGTACTTTCATTCCGGAAAAGTGCTAGTTCTTCATTTCTCTGTCTCCTAATTCATCTTCTTGTCCTGCTTGCTCAGGAAGTTGGGTTCTAATACTCCATGTGTGACATTTTTTGCTATAGCTGTGATTATAATTGCAATTTTGCAAGGCCAGATTTATGCACAGTGATCAGTATAATACTTACGATGAAGAGTACATGAATTAACAAAGGCTTCCTTTTTTTTAAAGACAATAATAAAAGTTCTCTGCTTCTGAATTTAAATTAAATACCATTAGCATATTTGACATTATTTAATATTTTTACATATCACACAGGAGAATCTTTGCTATTATTCTATGATTTTTCTCACTTAATCTCTGACTTGGTTTAAACGGATCATATTGTTGAAGGAATTCTCATTGTTATATTCACTGAGCTTTAGGATAAGCCTTGATTTTAATAGGCTCAACAGGCTAGAAATGATCAGGTCACAACATCAAGTCTTGCTTGCAGGACAGCAACTAAATAGTACAAGACAGTTGGCTCTATATCTTATTAAAAATTTTTAATTCCAATTTTTCTCTTTTCTGTCATTTAAATCCTTTTCCTCTCTCAACCTGCAGTGCAAAAGGATAGCAAAGTACTACCCATTCTTTCAAGATTCTGTTTTAAAGACCAAGTATTGTCTGTCTAGGGCCTCCTATGCTTTGTATCTTAATGTCTCTCACTTGCTTCCTCAGTAGCAACTTCCCTTCTCCCAGAGAACTTGAAAAAACCCCAAAGAGAAATCCTGGGAGGTAGAGGGATAGTTAATGAAAGAGACTAGACATAATTAAGTTCTACCCCTTACTTTATTTAGAGATTACTGGATTTTCTGCATTGATTCTCTCAAAAATCTGCCAAAGAACAATTATTAATCCAAGGGACAGCTCCAATTGCCTGAAAAGATTAGAGACAGTTTGGTTTTTCTATTCTTTAATGACCTTCACTGTAGTCCATTAGTTAAATCCTCAAATTCTCATACGCAGTTCTACCAAGTTCTCTCCCCTCAAATCAGACCTATTATGAAAAAAAGTAGCAAGGTGAAATGAATAGCATTCAAAGCAGCATCGCACGGTTTAGTGAAGACCATGCTATCCTTTGTGTCAAGAAGTCTCAGGTTCAAATCCTGCCTCTTATACTAACTTACTGTGCAACCTTGGGCAATTCAATCATTCTGAGCCTTGGTGTGCTCATCTATACAATGAGGCAAGTAACATCTGTAGTGCCCTCCTCTGCTGCTATTTTGAGTTTCAAGTGAAATAATGTAGTTTGTAAATCACTTTATAAAAGGGAAAAAGTTCACTAAAATGTATAAGGCCAGGGTTAACTGAATTAGTTGATCATCCCATAACCCCCTTAGAACCGATAAGTTCATCATATCTCACTTGTATTGATCAGATTGTAAATTAGGTATGAACAAAGCTTAGACAGCTTCCAATGAATGAATGGAACATTTAATCAAAGGCAATTCAACTAGAGACAACAAAAAGCATATTGGTAATGGTGGAACAGCTTGATCACACTTTGCGGGACCATACAGCTAGTTAGAAATTGGTGATTCAAGCAAGTGGGGAGCCAGGAAAGAGTGGTTCCAGAACACCAAACCTCTGAGAAAGACTTGTTGGAGTGGGAGGAAGGGAGGGAGGAGAAGAAACTTGGCCTTAGCCATGGTCCCAACCTCCTACTCAACTCCCCATCTCTTGGCTGGAGGAGAACGTTGTGAACCTCACAAGGTTGGATGATCTGGGCCTTCCCATCAGGACCTCACTCCTAGAAGCATCCCTGGAAATGCTGCTGCTATGTCTGTATTGGGACTATTCTATACTATTCCCCCTTTACAAATGAGGACATTAAGGCTCTGATATGTTAAGTGACTTACCCAGAGTCACAAAGCTACTAAGTTTCGTAGGCAGGATTGAACCCGGTTGCCTCCTGACTCTATCCACTAATAAGAAATTCTATGGCAGAAAGTTGCTGTATACAAGTAAGGTTCTCCCCTTACCTTTAATTTTCAACAACTTTTAGCACATCATTAACTTCCTTAATTAACTAATTCAGTTTTTTAAAAATGTGTTTTCAATTTTGTTTTCAAGACACTATTTGGGAAATAAACTCAATTTACAATGCGTGTGTGTTAATAGAAAGAATGACAACCCATTTTTCTAAACTTGTCCAACTTTGCTCGGTTATAGGCAATCATAGGATTAGAAGAGACCTTAAAAAACCATCTTGCCCATCCCCCTGCTCCAGGAAATATCTCATTTCTACTCTTTCAGCTGGTTGAGAATCTTTTTTCATTTTGAAGACCTTAGAGGTAATTCAGTCGCGAGAAATTTTGGTCTAAATCCCTCAAGTGACGGTTGAATCCAGATTCTTCTTGTTCCATCTTTGATGAAGAAGTTGTGGTTGTTCAATTGTTCAGTCACCTAGCAAAGGTAAGAAAGGCTTATCACCACGCTCATCCCAAGGGGATACATTTTTGGTCACAATAATATTTGAAAACTCTCTCTGAAGAGGTTTCCAGCCTAGATGGTTGCCTGCACAGGAGACATCCCTCACACCTTCTCAAACAAACCCCAGATATCAGTGCCTTCATTCTCTAAGCTGTCTTGACCAGTGCAATCACACATAATTAGATGCCCTTGAACCCTTTGTCATGTTGCCATACTGGCCATCCTTCCAAAACCTAACCCTGGTTCTACCCCATCCTCTACCTCCTCTGTGTCCATTCACGTGTTACTGAAAATTCCTGAATAAAAGTCAAAAGACCATACCCACTAAAGCCACAATAAGTTAATGTTCTCTAGTTCCAATCAGAAGCTGACTGCTAAGTGGAAATCTTGGTACTCATCCTCAATTAATTTGCTCCTTCACAAGTGATTATTTCTAACCTTCTCTTCTTTCCACAGACTTCCTACTCCACTTCCTCCCAATTCTTACTCAGTAAAGGACCTTACCTTCTCCTTTACTTAGAAAGAAAGGCCATATCCTGTAAGCTCCCTTTTCTCCTCACTCAAAATCTCAGAACTCCTCTTCATCATCCTGCATCTCTTGTCCTTTGTTCCAGTCTCTCAGGAAGAAATGGATCTTTTCTTCGTCAAGACTATCTCTACCATTTGTACTCTTGAGCTCATCCCCTTCCATCTACTTGGGAACTTCCCCCTCTCAATTATTCCCTTTCTTTTATTCATCTTTGACCTCTCTTTATTCACTGTCTCCTTTCCCACAACTTAAAACATCCCTGGATCTCCTCCATCCTAGCAAAGCTAAATAGAATTAAACTAAAAGAAACTAAACAAACAAACAAAAAATCCTCACTTGCCCCTATTATTTCCTCATGCTCTCATCCTGTATCTCTTCTACCTTTCAAAGCCAAATGTCTTTGTCATATACATAGGTTATATACATACATTAATTCTATTTCCCCATCTCCCTCTAACATATTGATCCCTTATATAATCTGGTTTTCAACTCCATCATTCAACTGAAACCACTCTCTGAGAGCCTCAATGATCTTTTAACGGTTGAATCCCAAGGCCTATTCTTGCGATTCTTTTTACTTGCCTTCTATGCAGTTTTTGGACCCAACAAGCACTCTCTTCCTTCTGGGCACTCCCTCTTCCCTTGACCCTAATGACACTGTTCTCATTTGGTTCTCTTACAAACTCTCTTTTCAGTCTCCTCTGCACTAGCATCCCCCTTCTCCTGCTTACTAAGTGTGGCCATTGGCCATGATTTGTCCTGGGTCCTCTCCTCCTCTTTCTCTATGCTCTCTTCCTTGGTGAGCTCATTATTTTCTGAGGTGGCAACAAACAGCTCACAAATCTGTATACAAAGACCTGCCCTCTTTCCTGAGTGCCAGTACTTTATCGTCGTCGTCATTATCATCATCATCATCATCAGAGCAGCTTACATTTCTTTTTTAATTAATTATTTTTAGTTTTCAACAATCACTTCCAGAAGCTTTTAAGTTTTAAATTTTCTCCACCTCCCTCCCCAAGACAGTGTGCAATCTGACATAGGCTCTACATATGCATTCCTATTAAACATATTTTAACATTAGTTATGTTGTAAAGAAGAATTAGAACAAATAGGAATGGGGCAGCTGGGTTGTGCAGTGGATAAAGCACTGGCCCTGAAGTCAGGAGGACCTGAGTTCAAATCCAGCCTCAGACCAAACACTTGACACTTACTAGCTGTGTGACCCTGAGCAAGTCACTTAACCCCAATTGCCAAAAAAGAAAAAAGAAAGAAAGAAAGAAAGAAGAAACAAAACAAAACAGAAGGAAAAAAAGAGGAAACAGTATGCTTTGATCTGCATACAAACTCCATAGTTCTTTCTCTGGATGTGGACAGCATTTTCCATCATGAGACTTTTGGAGATGTCTTAGATCCTTGCATTGCTGAGAAGAGCTAAGTCTATCAAAGTCAGTCATTGCACAACGTGGCTGTTACTATGTATGACATTCTCCTGGTTCTACTCACTTCACTCAGCATCAGTCCATACAAGTCTTTCCAGGTTTTTCTGAAGTCCACTTGCTCATCATTTCTTATAGCATAATAGTATTCCATTACATTCATATACCACAACTTATTCAGCCATTCCCCAATGGATGGGCGTCCCCTCAATTTCCAATTCTTTGCCACAACAGAGAGAGCTTCTATAAATATTTTTGTACATGTGAATCCTTTCCCCATTGTTTTTGTTTTTTGTTTTCATTTGTTTGTTATTAAGGCAATTGGGGTTAAGTGACTTGCCCAGGGTCACACAGTTAGTAAGTGTCAAGTATTTGGTCTAAGGCCGGATTTGAACTCAGGTCCTCCTGACTTCAGGGCCAGTGCTCTATCCACTGCACCACCTAGCTGCCCCCTCCTTTTCCCATTTTTATGATCTCTTTGGGATACAGCCCCAGAAGTGTTATTGCTGGTTCAAAGGGAATGCACATTTTTATAGCTCTTTGGGCATAGTTCGAAATTGCTCTCCAGAATGGTTGGATCAGTTTACATCTCCACCGACAATGCATTAGTGTTCCAATTTCCCCACATCTCCAGCATTTATCATTTTCCTGTTTTGTCATGTTGGCCAATCTGATAGGTATGATGTAGTACCTCACAGTTGTTTTGATTTGCATTTCTCTAATCAATAGTGATTTAGAGCACTTTTTCATATGACTATAGATGGCTTTAATTTCTTCGTCTGAAAACTGCCTGTTCATATCCTTTGACCATCAATCAATTGGGGAATGACTTGATTTTTATAAATTTGACTTAGTTCTCTCTATATTTTAGAAATGAGGCCCTTATCAGAGGCCCTGGTTGTAAAATTCTTTCCCAGTTTTCTGCTTCCCTCCTAATCTTGGTTGCATTGGCTTTGTTTGTGCAAAAACTTTTCAACTTAATGTAATCAAACTTATCCATTTTACATTTCATAATGTTCTCTACCTCTTGTATGGTCATAAATTCTTCTGTTCTCCATAAATCTGACAGGTAAAGTATTCCTTGCTCTCCCAGTTTGCTTATAGTATCAGCCTTTATATGTATATCGTGTACTCATTTTGACTTTATTTTGCTATATGGTATAAGATGTTGGTCTATGCCTAGTTTCTGCCATACTCTTTTCCAGTTTTCCCAGCAGTTTTTGTCAAAGAATGAGTTATCCCAGAAGCTGGGGTATTTGGGTTTATCAAACAGTAGATTACTGTAGTCATTGACTACTGTGTCTTGTGTACCTAACCTATTCCACTGATCCACCACTCTATTTCTTAGCCAGTACCAAGTAGTTTTGATGATTGCTGCTTTATAATACAATTTAATTCTGGTAGGGTTAGGCCACCTTCCCTAGCATTTCTTTTCATTAGTTCCCTTGATATTCTGGACCTTTTGTTCTTCCAAATGAGTCTCTCTCGTTATTATTTTTTCTAGCTCTATAAAATAAATTTTTAGTAGTTTGATTGGTATGGCACTGAATTAGTAAATTAACTTAGGTAGAATTATAGCTCACATTTCTACAGTGCTTTACCTATAATTTCTTCTTTGATCTTCACAAAAACGTTATGATATAGGTACTATTTTCATCCCCCTTTTTACAGATAAGAAAACTGAGGCTTAGAGAGATTAAGTGACTTATTCTGAATCACACAGTTAGCAAGGAAGAGGCAGCATTTCAACCCAGTTCTCCCTAATTCTCAATCTAGTACTCTCTCCACTACACCATGTTGCTCCAAATTCCTACCTGGATGTCCCATATGATTTCTATGAAAATACTTCTATCCTCTCAATTTTCCTCTTTCTGCTAAGGGTAGCACCACACTTTCATTGACCAAGGCACACAAACCTGGAGTCTTCCTCCATTCTTTCCTCTCCCTCAACTCCTATGTTCAATCACATGGTAAATGCACAACTTCAAATGTAAAGATTAGTTGTTAATATTTTCAATCTTAAAGTAAAGCAATAAATTACCATAATGTGTAAAATAAATGATTAACCAAACTTAATAGAAAAATTCAACTTTCTTATGACTCAAAAAGGAAATAAAAGATCATGAAATGCCACTTTAAGTCATTTGTTCAATCAACTATCAATCAACAATCAACAATAGACAAACCAATTGTTATTTAAAACTGATACCTAAACATTGCATTTGATGGATTGAAACATACCTCATTTCACAACTACCAAAGTTCTCTGTGGGAATGTCTATAATTCACAGCTTGCATAAATTAAAATCAAGATGTATGAAACAAACTGTTCTCAAAGGTAGACTCCAATTTGAATACAGGAAATTTGAATTATCATTGTTCTGTTAAAATAAGACTCCTTCATTAAAATATATTTTCCCATGTTCGAACCTAGGAACCCCAAGATGTCCTTATCCAATGCCCATCTGGAAAACTAGCAATGATCAGGAACTGGAGGATCCCTACTCCTTGAAATCGAAAAAAAAAATAAGATAATATAATTCCTTGAGTTAAAACTAGGCTGAGACAACAGCTCTCCATCATTCTCATGCCCTAGTCTTTTTCATTCCTAGTTTTTATTTTGAAATATTCTGTCATGAATTATTTAGATTGTATGTCTAAACTGTTCCCAGTTCACAGGATGAAAAGGTAATTTGGCTTTGTTTTGTCTCTGAAGACTTAGTCCATACACACATAAAATCATAAAGGGCCATTGCTTCCCTTTGCCCTCTGAAACCATGGAGAACAAAACTCTGAGTCCTTTAGAAGCCCTCCTCCATCCTCTCTGTGAGCACAGGATAGTAGAATTCAAGCAAATAAGTGACTCCCCAGCCGGGATGAAATTCTGAATCATTTGTAAAAACATAAATCTGAAGAAACCAGTGAGGAGGCACAGGAAACCAACTCATTGAACAACATGGATTTTTTAAAAAAGAACTATGCAGAAAGAGCCTGCAAGGACAGATAATTGAGTAGCAATGCAAAAAAAATGGCTTGACCCTGTAAGAACAGTATCAGGAACATGGTGCATGGTACACTGTATGCCCTTAATAAATGCTTCTTGAACTGACCTACATTAAATTGAGCACTAAAGTTTAGAATGAACTTACACTGGCAATGAATGGGAGCAAGAAAAAGCCCAAGGAAGTTATGAGCCTGCTGCTCAGGAGGCTGGGGAGATGAAGGCAAGGCCAAATTATTCAAATCTTGCTACGCTTCTGTTTTCTCTACCAAGAGAAAGTCTTTCAAACAGAGAGAAAGAATACAAAAAGTTTCCAAGGAAATCAAAAAACCCAGAAAAGGAGGAGATGGTAAGGAAATACCAAGTTGCCCTCAAAGAATTCATATCATGAGGACTGAAGGAACTACATTCCAGGATTCTACAGGTACTTGCAAGTGGGACTGCAGGTACTATAAAGCAGCAATCATCAAAACTGCTTGGTGCTGGCTAAGAAATAGAGTGGTGGATCAGTGGAATAGGTTAGGTATGCAAGACACAGTAGTCAATGACTATAGTAATCTATTGTTTGATAAACCCAAAGACCCCAGCTTCTGGGATAAGAACTCACTATTGGACAAAAACTGCCGAGAAAACTGGAAAAAAGTATGGCAGAAACTAAGCATAGACCAAAATCTCACACCCTATACCAAAATAAAGTCAAAATGGGTTCATGATTTAGATATAAAGGCTGATACTGTAAGCAAACTGGGAGAGCAAGGAATAGTTTACCTATAAGATCTATGGAGAACAGAAGAAATCATGACCAAACAGGAGATAGAGAACATGATGAAAAGCAAAATGGATAACTTTGATTACATTGAATTGAAAAGTTTTTGCACAAACAAAGCCAATACAACCAAGATTAGAAGGAAAGTAGAAAATTGGGAAAGAATTTTTACAACCAGTCTCTCTGATAAGGGCCTCATTTCTAAAACATATAGAGAATTAGGTCAAATTTATAAGAATACAAGTCATTCTCCAATTGATAAATGGTCAAAGGATATGAACAGGCAGCTCTCAGATGAAGAAATTAAAGCCATCTATAGTCATATCTAAAAATGCTCTAAATCACTATTGATTAGAGAAATGCAAATCAAAGCAAGTGGGACTGCAGAACCACCCATTACAGGGGATCTATGTAAAACTACAGAGAATAGAAAAGTGAGCACAGGCATGGAGAAAGGCAAATGGGGTCCCTGGTTTTATTATTATTATTATTATTATTATTATTATTATTTTGGCAAGGGAATGGAGTGAAGTGACCCCTGGTTTAAAAAAATCAAAACATAGTGAGTTCGTAAAGCTATACGTTGGTAAACTAGACTTTACTTCCTGGGAAAATAATTCTAGAAGACTTTATTAAAAGAATGATTTATAAATATGTAGAAAGGGAAATGGCGATCACAAAGACTCAAGAGAGGTTCATCAAAAATGGCCAATGCCAGATGGTTCCCATTTCATTGTGTGTGGAGGATACAGGACCTAAGAGTCAGGAAATACAAATAAAGTTTGCAAAATGCTTTACATGTATAATCTCATCTAAACCTCATAAGAAGCCTGTGAGGATTCAAATTCAAGTCTTCCTGATTCCAAGTCCAGCACACAATCCCCTCTGCTATGCTGCCAGGACAATCAAAAACAGCTGTTTGGCCACACGTAAGGCACTTACCCTTTCTGATTTTGTTGTTGTGTTCTGCATCAGAGAAAGGAGTTCCCACACTAACGAGAAGAGCGGCCCTTGCCATTTCAATGAAACTGACAGAGCAAAGGAATGCTGTGCATACAGTATACCTGGATTTCAAGAAGGCATTGGACAGTCTCCCATGACATCCGGAGAGAGGTGTGCTAGACCAGCACTTCTTAAACCGTGGGTCGCAACCCCATATGGGGTCACATAACTGAATGTGTGGGTTGTGAAAAATTTGGCAACAGTAAAAGGTTAGTGAAAGCGCAAGAACCAAAAATTGATCCAAAATCAAACGCGTAATGAATCCAAGGTACTTCTGGCAGCATTTGCCCATGTTGCATCACACAACTTCACTGCTGCCTTGGTTCTGAACATTCAACATGCACAAATTTGGCTTGGGATTAGGACAGAATTTCTAACAATTCCTGAAATGGCCCTAAACATACTTCTGCCATTTTGTACTACGTATTTATGGGAAGCAGTGTTCTCAGTTTTACCAGTTTGGAGTTAGACAAGTTTTTGAGCTGGTGAGTGACCTGATAAACACGTGTTTTAGGAAGATGAATTTAGCAGTGATGTGGAAGATAGATTGGAGGAAGAAAGTCAGAGAAACGAGTGAGGAGCTAATTGTAGCATTCTAAAAAGAAGATAAGGACTTGAACTAGGATGGAATGGCAATAAAAGAATGGATAGGAGGTGACAGAGCCTGGTGATACTCTTCAGAGTATAGCAAGGGGGGGTGCATCTAGGTGGCACAGTGGATAGAGCATTGGCCTTGGAATCAGGAGAACCTGAGTTCAAATCCGGCCCCAGACATTTGACACTTATTAGATGTGTGACCCTGGGCATGTCACTTAACCCCATTGCCTAGCAAAAACAAAACAAAACAAAAAACATACAAACAAACAGAGTAGAGCAAGGGCCAGTATCTTTTTTTTTAATCTCTTTATCACTCCCATATCTTCCCCTGGTACAGTACATGTGAAAGATCTATCTATCTTTATCTACCTATATCTATATTTATATGTAGATATATCTATATTGATAGCTAAAGAGACAGAGACAGACAGAGACAGAGATACAGGGAGACAGAGAAGAGATAGAGACCGAAAGAACTTAATGACTCGCTTAATAACTCTAGTACTTTCTCACAATTCTGGGACGTAAGTGTGACAAATGTTATCCCTATTCCACAGAAGAAGCAGCTGAAACTTTGTGAGGTTAAGTGATTTGCCTGTGGTCAAAAAGTTACTCAATATCTAAGGCGGAATGCAAGCCCAGGCCTCTGGACTCCAACTCCAGCACTTTCTCTACTGCACCATGATGCTATATGTTGAATTACTAACTAAGATTTCAAGCCAGGATGAATGCATTTATGGTAAATGAAATCATGTATATATTGAGCTTTCTAGAGCATAAAGTACCTCTTAATATAAGCCAATTTTCTATGTTATGCTAATGATATTTTTCCTAGACTAAAGGGAATTCTTGCACTTACACTTACTACTGAACATGTGTTGTATTTAATAAAACAACAAGCGTGCTATTCACATGCAGGTTTGTGGCTTTAAATGATTACTTCTCCTGGCATAAATTTTCGAGCTCGTGTTTGAAAATAAAGACTACATCTTTATTATATGTGATGGTTCTCTAATCAAGTCATTCGACACACACATTGGATAATTTTAAGAATGGGGCCCCAGGGCACTCTTAATATCCTTTCTATAGAACAAAGAAAAGGAAATAATGACCCACTCTAACCTGCTTAGCATTTAACCACAAAAGTTTGAAATGGGGTTAATATTTTGGTACAAGTTTGCCAAAATAATCTAAAACATAGCCATTAGAAATTTGTAAAATGCCTTGCATGGGCTTGCCTCCCACAAATTGTTTTTATTGCCTTGCTTCAATCAACTGATTGACAAGCCTTCGTCAGGTGCCCACTATATGCTGGACATTGTGCTAGGAATTGGGGGTACAAATACAGAAGTGGAGCAACATCTGCCCTTGAGGGGTTTGCATCTTGCCCAAGGAAACAACATATACATCTACTGGCATATGCTAAATGTATGTAAAATAAATATGAGGTGATTTTTAGGGAGAAGGCACTAGCAACTAGGGGTGGGGGGAGGGATAGTTAAGAAACACTTTCCAGAGAATCTTCCTGAAGATCAGTTTTTATCGGTGTTATTGTACACTGAATGGTATTTACTATTATTCCTGGCTTCACCAATTCCAGCTATGGGTGAATTTCTTTTTTTTCTTTGTCTCTCTCAAACCAAATGTCATAAATGTTTATATAATGGAGGTCTAGTGAATGTTCATACTCCATTAGATTGCTTACCTGACGCATCTCCACGTAGAAGATGCTCAGGAGCTTAGCATGTAAGGGAAGCATATTGGAGAGAATGTAGAGTATGTGTGGACATTCTGTGACTGGTTGTGATTAGCTAACCATATGATGAAGAGGAAAGTCTTGAACTGGCTTCAGGGGAATTCAAAAAAGCCCCATCACAGCATATGGTGAGAGGCTATGGTGTATGTAAGGAGAAAGACCTTAAAATCTTTGACCCTCTAAGTCCGTGTGGACTCAAGAAATAGGTCTAGGTCTCTGGGCTTTTTGCTTGTTCTTTACTGTTCTAAATTAATGAAGTCTCATGACCTAGTGAATCCAAAAGGTCACCAGAATCTTAGAATTCTAGGGTCTAGCTTCCAGAATCAGTGTGTTATTGACTTCCTGAGCAAATAGTGAATCTTCAGGAGTTGAGATGACAGTCATGTTGCATATAGATACGGACTTGGTTGAACCAATGCTATATAGGAACTGAGCTAAATTTTGAGCCCATTCCCCCAGAGACTGAAATGGTAGAGTTGACAGTATGCCCTATTTCAAACTAAGCAACAAGTTCTAGGCTTTTCCCAAAGAGGAGGGAATATGACCTTCTAAGGAGGAGACAGTTGCATGTACAAAGGAGTGATAATGCATACCCAGTTTTTGTCAGGTGAGATGAAACCTAGTGAGGATCAGCCTATTAAGGGTTACTAAGATAGTAATTTGTCAAGTTGATAACATAATAAAAACTGATAACATTCCAAGGGCATATTATCCAGGACATGACATAGAACCTCTCCAGACTTGTCAAAATAATACTGCCAGAGAAATTTAAAAAGTAGTGCTAAAGAAGCATTGGTAAGAAAAGGAAAAGTTTAGTGGCACAAGATTTTTTTTCCCATCATTACTGCAAAAACCAACAACTTGCTGCATACAAGAAACATATTTAAAAAATAAGTTCATATAGAGTACATATCATGGACTAGAGGAAAATTTACTATGCTTCAAGTATCATCTATACCTTCGTAGAAAACAAACAGACATCATAATTATTATTTCAGATAAGGCAACAATAAAAATTCACACTAAGAGAGAACAATAAAAAACTAAATTATGCTTAAACACACCAGAGACAATGAAATGATCATTATTAAACACATAAGCATGAAATTTCATAGTGTCAAGTTTTTAAAGGAAAAGCTAGCTAAATTACAAAAAGACATAGATATACAATAATTGTAGACTTTAATATTCTTTTTTAAAGCTGAATAAATCTAACAGGAAAATAAACAATAAAAAGAGCTAAAATACTGTTTAAAATTCTATCTGAAAAACATAAAGAAAGCTGAACAAAAATATTTTATATATATTTATACTTTTCAGTCTCATATATTGCCTTTACAATAACTGATCATGTGCTATGGTATAAATCATAAATACAAAAAAATTAGAAATATGAAATATATTTTTATAGACCACAGAACAGTACAAACAGTAATTAATGAAGCAAAAGATGTAGACTTAAATGGAGTCTAAATAATTATACTCTGAATAATAAATCCACTAAAGGATAAATAAAAACAATAACTATGTTAAAAGGAAAAGGAGGAAAGATGTGGAGTACATGATAATACAGTTAGGTGTTCTCTGAACTAATTGAATGGCCTGCCCTAAAGTGTAATTTTTAATGGTTTGATGTCAGTCGGAAGGAGGTGGCTATTGGAGTGCCACAGAAATCTATACTTGATTCTTTGCTATTTAATGCTTTCACTAGGGACTTGAATAAAGGTATAGATGACATATTAATCAAATTTGCAGATGACACAAAACTAGGAGGAAGAGCTCCTAGTCATTTGATGATTAGTTAGGACCTAATAACATCGTGATAGTCTAGAAAATTGTCCAAATAGAATAAAATGCAATTGAATAGGGAGAAGTATAAAGATAGACATTTAGATTTTTTTTTTAAAAATCAGATAGGAAAAGCATGGCAAGACAGTATTATGAAAAAGACTGGGGAATTGTAGTTGACTAAGTTCAATATGAGCCAACAGAATAATATAGCATTCAAAAAAGCTCGTGTAATTTTGAAGTACATCGAGAAAGTACGATCCTCTTCTCTCCAGTTAGTCTTTATGTCCTGTCTTCCCCCATAAGAATATAAGCTCCTTTGGGGACAAGTATGGTTTTGCTTTCTTGTATTTGTAGCTACAGCACTTAGCACAATGCACACAGTTAAGTACTTAATGACGGCTTTATGTGTGCGTACCACACTGGTTCCTTTGCCACATGGGATCATCTGAAAAACTGGAAATGCAGCCTAGAGAAGGTAAGATGTAGGAGGAATGACTTATATAAATGCAAAGAAGCAGGAGATGCAATATTAAGTCCAGTCTGGAGGAATGTAAAGTGAATGAAGTAGAATACTAGGAGAAGACACCCAAGGCCATAGGATTATAGATTTAGAACTGGAAGGTATCCATGAGCTCTTCTAATCCAACTCCTTTGTTCTACAGATGAGGAAGTTAAGGCTGAGGTCAATGAAGTAGTTTTTTCCAAGTTCATTCAGCTAGTAAGTGGCAGAACTGGATTTTGGACCCCGGTCCTCTGAATCTATACCTAGTGCTGTCTTCCTAGCACCACACTGGTTGGATCCGGATTATAAAGGTAACTGCAAGGTTAATGCAGTATTTCCTAAGCCTGCTGGATGATTGTCAAAGACTATTCTTCCCATGAGAAATTTATTTTTATTGAAATAACCGTCAAATGACTTTTAACTGACCTGTGTACACAGATTCATCCTTAAATTTACAAGCAATGCAGGTTGGGTTTTTTTTTTTCCTCTCTCCTTGGTTTATTTCAGCTTTTAATGAATATCTGTAAATGGCACTTAAGCCTTTATTAGGCAGAGGCCATGACTCTGCCTAATAAAGGCTTAAGTGCCATTTACAGATATTCATTAAAAGCTGAAATGTTCTTAAAAATAATTGCACAGCATGGATAATAAAGATAATAAAAATCAATATAAGATGGTGGATCAGTAGGCTGCTATTGTTTTAAAAGATGACAAGTTGAAACTCAAAGATTGTCAAAACTGTACATGTTCCTCATTTTGAAAGCACTGAATAAATATGGACTCCTACCATGGCTTTTGATGAATCATGTGGAAATTATTCATGGTGCATGAAGGCAAAACCATATGGCCCATCATTTGCTGAGAATGTTTGTGTTCAAGGATGCCCACAGTTCTAGCACTAGCAAGTCATTATAAGCTGATAGCTACTCAGAGAACTAAGCAAAATGACTTGGTGGTCTCCATTTAGTGCCTGGCGCTGAGTGGGACCTTGTTTACATCAAAGCAATACCTCCTTGGCCCTCCCTGACTGGCCTCTGGCCTGGCATTCCTCAGCAGACAAAGGGGACCAGACTTAACTGTCCTAGCTAAAGAGGGATATCTGCAGCTTAGCCTGGAGAGAAAATGTCATTAAGTAACTGAAATGTGCACTGCCTCAATTCATGTAAAACTTTCACCTTTCCCTTCTCCACTTACACAGTCCAATTAGTTTCAATTGCCAAGTTTTGTTCTTCTTACAATAGACGTGCCTCAGTAAATGGGAGTGAGCAATTTGAAAAACTTTTGGGGGAAAAATATCCTCAGGCAGATAGGGCGCTGCAGTAATTACTCTCAGGCACTGCCTTAAAAAAAGCCAATAGTCTCTGTTCCAGGGCTTCAAAGTAAGATCAGATAAAACAGGTTTATGTAATCAGCTGGACCCAAATGATCACACTAAAAGGATGGTCTTGAATTACTCATCAGTTGAGAGAGAAATGCCTCATTGGTCATAATCACACTGACATGAGGACTCTGGGAACACCAAAGAGAATCATGGCCACTGACAGATAAGGAAAAAGCTCCTGTGGGCATCTACTTATTCATCCCATCAGGCAGTACATAGTCACTGGATGAAAATCCCTAGTAAGTGATGATAGCAGGGATGAGAGGAAGAGAGGGAGTAGTTGCATGTCATTTCACACTGCTGGTGAATGAGAAATGCAAGGGTACATTTAGGAAGAAACAAAGTGACCCCTTTAGAAAGATTGTGGGGTCTGGAACTAAGCCAGATGCCTATGCTCTCTGTTAGCAACTCCAATCAAACAATCAACAGCCAACTATCAATCCCTACTTTAAATTTCTTATCTGAAACTGGGAGATGATGGTGGTTCCAGATGCCTCTGAGTAGTCCAGTGGTGACTTAGGACAATTCTTGATAGTACAATGGCTATTCCATGCTCTCATGGGAAAAGGAGACAGAGGGAATGCCTATCCAAGATTCAACAACTTCCTAGCTGTCTGTCATCTCTTCTCCCTTTCAACATTATGCAGAAGGTATTCACCCTCTAGAAGCCTCATCAAGAGAAAGCTTGGCTAGCAGTTTCCTACTATGGGAACTCTTTAGCCTTTGATGAACTGTGCTTGATTGGGAAGTGTGCCCTGCTCACATAACATGACATACCATCTCCTGTCTCTGTGCTTCCGCATGCCTTCTGTGCCTGGCTCCCTTTCCCTCTCCCTCCCTCTTTCTTTCTTTCTCCTTCTCCCTCTCCCCCCCAACCTCCACATATTGGGATCCCTACCTCCATTCAAGATTCAGCTCAAGTGGAACATTCAATGCAAAGCCTTTACTATTCCCTGTTACTCCCAATTTTTAACTATCTCCACTCCAAAATTACTTTCCATAGATTTTACATCTACTGGTCTATAACATATCTTGTTTACCTCCAGAAGGTGAGTGACATGAAAGCAAAGACTGCTTTATACCCTCAGTAGCTAGGATAGAGCCTAAGGCATAGCTTGTGCTTAATGGATTGTTAAAGTGAATCGAATAAATGAACAGTGCCTAGTAAATAATTTCTAAAATCGCTGGGCTCTTGTCATATTAGATGTGACCCCTCTGATACCTAACCACAACACCAATCTCTCTTGGTTCTGCCATATCTACCTTGGCCTACCCTTCCCTCCTCAACACCCCATTTCCTAATTTAAAGAGAACAAAGTAGAGATACAAAGTCTATTTAGTGAGAGGCAACACAACATATTGGTTGCTTATTTTTACTAACTATGGAACATTCATACTACATAATTATATTCTCGATATTAATGAATATCTGTAAATAGTCCTCACATGTGGACAACAACTTTAGGTGATGTTCAGGTATGTGCTAGACTAGAGAACAACTAAGAGACCTCTTCCAGTTTTGAGATTCTCCTATTTTACAACTTTAATTTAAGAGTCAGGATACTGAGGTCTGAATTCAACTCTAGATACATTCTAGCTGTGGCACCTTGAGAAAGTAATCTGACTTTTCAGTTACTTGGTCTCCTCATCTGTAAAATGGGGACCATAATAATTGACTTTCCTTATCACAGGACTGTTATGAGGAGAAGTACTTTGGAAATCTTAAAGCATAATAGAAATGTGAGTAGTTATTATTATTTCTTCTAAGACTACTACTCAACTTCCCTTGTTTCTGCTTAGATTTCCCTTAATCTTTTGATTGTGAGTCAGTGGTTATTTTCATGGCTGAATGGCTATCAAGTATCCTGGAAATTAAAACCAAAATTGCCCCCTCTAGTTTTTCTGTGTTGGATTTATTTCCACAGTTTCACCCAAATAGTTTATTGACAAATGCTGAGAGAAGTAAGGATTGAGACAAGGAATGATGAGCCAATTTTGTAAGCTTGATGAAGAGTTGAATAGTACAGTAATCAATAGTCCTGTTGATATTCGTCCACATGAGAGTTGGGAATGCACATCTGACAGCCAACTCTATCTCATTAGACACAGCCAGACACAAATCATTTTAGTGGGTTATGAAACATGTCAAAACGTCACATTCATTATGATGATACTTTTCTCATAGGACAATGAGATAATTTTAAAAGGGGCAAATTAATTGTTTTCTTCTAATAGGGGGAAAAATGCCTGCAATTAATAGCCCATCCCCTGTAACCAAGATATCTGAGAGTCTCTCTCTCTCTCTCTCTCTTTCCTTCCTTCCTTTCTGAATTTTTCTATTTTATCAGAGTTATACAAGCAGAAATCTCATCATTTTGACTATCTTTCCTACCACAGGATAATCTGCATCATGAAAGCCCTAGTAATAGAAGAAACATATTGCCAACAGGAGAATAGTTTGAGAAGTGTTTCCCAGAGTCCTACCAGAAAGATGAGGCAAACCACAGAAGCAGACCATGTTTAAGTTGGAAGGGGCTTTTGAGATCATCTAAACCAGGTGTTCTTAAATTTTTTAAATTTTTTCAGTATGCCCTTTGATTTTCTGGTGAAGTCTATGAACTCTTTCTCAGAGTAATGCTTTTAAATGCATAAAATAAAATATAAATGATTATAAGAGGAATTAATTATATCAAAATACAGTTATCAAAATATTTTTCTAAAAAAGTTTATGAATCTTAGGTTAAGAACCTTTGACCTAGTTCAACCCCACCTATTTTGCATAAAGGTAAACAGACCTAGAAAAGGGAAGGGACTTTGCTTAGGTCACAAATGCAATGTGACAATTTTCATTTAGCAAAAGCAGTCAAGACTGTGTGGAGTTGTAGAGAAGGTTCTAACCTACATTCATAGGAATTTCCATGTCTTCTCTACACTAATGAAATCATAAGCTCTATCCTCTATCCCTGACCATCAGATTGGGCTGGGACAACCAGTCTATTTATCTTGATTTAGTGAAAAAAAATCAAATTGGTTGTTTTTCATTTAAACAAAAAACCTGGATGAATCAGCTCAACTTTTCCACAAATGACTATGATATTCACTAGGCAAAATGTACAACTCTTTTTTTCATAAGCTACCACTTGGGCCAGTAAAAAGAAGTCCAGACTGGAGAATCTTACTTTGTTTCACTGAAGACTTCTTGGCTGACAAACTTGTCAATTCAATTGCAAGAACAAACACTAAGATACTGTGGTGAAGTCAACTCTCTCTAGAAAAGAGGTGGGACATCCTTGTTGGTGCCTGTGCATTTACCTACTTATCTGAACCATTTTATATAAGGACATGACCCAGATCGTTTGGCCAAGTTCAGTAAGCTCTTTTTTTTTTTTTTTTAAAGGCAATGTACTCTAGGGAATTGTAGGGAAAGGGAGAAAAATCCTCTCTCCCTGAAGTTTTGGATTCCAAAGGCACAGGAGAGAGAATGGAAAAAGTGAGGTTTAGGGCCTCCATTATTTGACCCAGGGCCAGGGCAAGGTCTCATCCAGACTCCATAGGAATATGAGAGAAAGTATTAACTGTTCACTCCTTGCTAGCCTCCTAAAAGCAGCTGTCTTCTTTTATGCATGGCTAAACTAGGATTTCAGCACAATCCTGACTTTAAAAAAAGGCCCAAGATTTCTCTCAGATTCCACTGGAGCCTCAGCGTGGCTCCCACAGGTTTCCTAGACTATAATGCATAAGGTTTGTGTCATGTTGAGGAAGTCTTGGCACTAAGTCTCCATGGTGGACGAGCCAAGAGCAGGAAAATTCCCAGACACATGTTTTTCAAACACTGCGGGTTTTCTTCCTTTAGAACGTGTTGTCATGTCATGCCATGCATGTGGACACTGAGGCTCCCTATATTTATTGCTCCCATTCACTTTTTTCTTCATAAATTACATAGCAGACCGTCCAGACCTTGTGGTTCCCGTTCATTAGCTTTCTTGTTAAATGCATCTGTTACCAGATGCTTAACAGAGTGGGAACAAGCTACTACTGTAGGACACCTGAAATGCACCACAGATCGTGGGCCTCCAGGCTCCCCTGAGGAACGTGTCCCTTGTTGCCCTGCTGCTGCTGCTTCCTTGTTGCTTAAGAGACTGTGTGTGCGCTCTGCTGACTCAAGCGTGTCTAACCCGTACCTGAACGAGAAGCCCAAAAGTCAGTCAGCAGAGCCCAGCCTCTGCCCAAAGCCTTCCACGGAGGGAGCGGGAAAGTCCAGGGGGCCCACCACCTCTCTACATGACACATTCTACTTTGCTCCAGCTCTCACTTTTAGGGCATTTTTTTCTTACATGAAGCCTAAATCTGCCCTTTTCTCAGCCTTCTTCCAATGCTGAAAGTTTTGCCCTAAGAGTTCAAGAAGAACCAGAATAACTCCTCTTCCACAAGGCAGTGCTTCAGGTAATTAGCAGAGCATGTCCTCCCTCCAAGTGTGCTCTTCTCTAGGTTAAATTCCATCCCCAGTCCCTTGACTAGACCTCAAAACCTGCTGTCCAGAACTGCGTACAATCCTCCAGATACAGTCTGATCAGTTCAGAGCACTGTGGGACCATCACCTTCTTATTCTTGTACATTATGCATCTCTTAATGAATCCCAGGATTGTATTAGCTTTCTTCACTTACCATATTACACTTTTCACTAATAATGAGTCTACAATCCACTAAAACTTCCAGATCGTTTTCAGAGAAACAATTTAGCAATGTCTCCCCATCTTGGGCTTGTGAAACTGATTTTTTTTTAAACCCAAGCTTAAGATTTTGCATTTTTCTTTGTCAAATTTCATCTCATCTGATTCAGTCCAATATCCTATCCCGCCAAAATCCTTTTTGACATCCAGACTCTATCATCTAGTGTGTTAGCTATTCCTACGAGGTCTGTGTCATCTGCAAGTTTTATAAGGGCATCATGCACACATTTAACCAAGTCAGCAACAAAAATACTAAACAGCAGGGGCCAAGAACAGATTACTGGGGCACTCCTTTACAGACCTCCTTCCAAGGTGCCATAGGGTCATTAATGACTATGTTTTGTACTTAATTCAATTCAATAAGCATTTACTGAATGTTTCCTATGTGCCAGGCACTGTGCTAGATACTAGTGGCTACACACAAATCAAACTAAATAGTCTCTCCCTTTAATTCTTACTAGAATTGGAAATGGCCATCTAACCACTTCTGCGTTCACTAAACTATATTTTCTAGCCCCCAATATCTCCATCTTTTCCACAAGAAGAGCATGAACGACTGTGCAAATGCATTGCTAAAAGTTAGATATGTTAAATTTATAGCATTCTCTTAATCTACCTTTCCCATAAACTTGTCAAGAAATGAAATGAGATTAGTCTGGCATGGCACTCTTAATTAAGTCATACTGGCACTAAGTGATGATTGTTTCCCTCTTTATATATTCACTATCCCTTTAATTGAGTCAGAGCCTGAGTCAATATACATGGATTGAGCACCTACTACTGGGCCAGGAACTGGGCTAAGGGCTGAGGATACAAAGAAAGGCATAAGACAGTCAGTATCTGCCACCAAGGAGCTTATAATCTAATGCAGGAATACAATACATAAAAAGAAACTGAAAAGTTGGGGAGGGAGAATATTAGGTATGGGGGCATGATGAAGTCTGCAGCTGAGGAGGTATGAAATACAGAGTTGACTTCATCTTGCAAGATGATGAGTTTCTGAAGATCATGTACTTCAGAAGAGCAGTCAGGTGGAAAATGATGAGGGGAATGCCCTGCTCATCCTTTTTAAATGGTGGAGGATCTGGGAGGAGCTCCCAGATGTCTACCACCAACCCTCTCCAACAAGAAGGAGGAAGGGCTCACAGAGGCAGGAAGTACTGAAGAGGTGTGAGTTCCAGAGCTGATTTCATCTTGCAGAATGACAAAGCCTGGTGGGAAAAGATGAGGTGAATGCCCTGAGTTCTCTCCTTAAATGTGCCTAGAATTAATGTTAGTCTCAATGGCCTGTCATACACCAAATCTACTCTCTTACTTTTTTTTTTTCAAAACCAGGATAGTATTTCCTCTTCTCTTGTCTTGCTATACCTCTTCCATTTTCCATGACCTTTCAAAGATCATTAGCAATGACTTAGCAATCATATATACCAGTTTTTCCAGTCCCTTCACATCAACAGCTAGAAAGAATCTCAAAGGCCATCTTGTCCAACTCCTCCATTTTCAGATGAGGAAACTGAGGCTCAGAAATGATAAGTGACTGGCACAAAATCATTCAGATGGTAAGCATGGAGGGTGGGATATGAACCCTGGTCTTCTGACTCTTGACCCAAGACTCTTGCCTGACTTGAACTCATCAATGGTAACTAAGCGCTGTCTTATTGTCTTACTTCTTATCTTAGGTTTCATCTCCCTATGTAGCTAAATCCTAGGCATACCAGGCAATAAAACTTTCTAAATATAAGTATAATATGTTTTACTTATGATATTTTCCTTATGATTTTTAAGCATAACAGTTTAGAAGGATTAAGTTTAACAACTGATCGGTTCTTCCTTTAACCTATCAATAACCATTATACTTTGGAGGACAATGCTATTGGGTAGAGATTTCTCTAATAGAAAAAATATGAAGGAACTACATTGGCCATCTGAAAAAAAAAAAGGTTGAATAACATGTCTTTTCTCATCTGGTAGTTGTTTACAGGTGCCATAAAGAACTTGATAATAATCAGCTACTCCATAATTATATCTCACCACACCCTAGGAATGAAATGCATTAATTACCAATGAAAAATAAGGGAAGTGTCATATTCATCAGCACAACGTGGGTGAGTGTCAGAGTAAGAGTGGTTTGTTTTATTGACTGTAATCATACCTCATCTAATCTCGTTTGTAAATGCAGAACAGAAATTCCATCTGCCTTTACTTTGAATCCTTGTACAGCCACATTTCTTAAAACCACAAAATTTATGTTGGGTCATGTAAAATAAGAGAGGGTCAGGAAGAGTGTTATAATGAAACAAAATCCACTATAACTCATTGTAATGTAATCCAGATATGAATTTATCACCTTCTCTTGTTCCTTTTCCTAGACACTATCTAGAACTCTATTAGGGAAGGTTTTCTTTTCTTTTTTAACATGCTAAGTGGTTTCAGAGTGCATTTGAGTACTTCAACAATTCTGTTTCTTATTTTTAAAAACAATGATCCCTATAGAAATATCCCTGAAAATTAAAAATAGCTTTCTCCACAAAACACTCTTTGGTAGAAGCAATACCTCATTTCACACAAAGGAGCCTAACATTTGCTTAAGCAGGAACTTGCTGAGTAATCTTTGACACTGTAGAAATGTAAAAGGGCCAGTTTCCATTTTTTATGGTGTATCTTGTTCTTACTAATAGAGAGATCCTTCAAGATCCTCAAGAAATAATGAGCATATCTCCCCCTCTATCCCCTTGGCATGAATGGGTATGCTTAGTGAGGGGAAGTCATTCGACTCCACGGGGATCGGGTAACCTTGATATGATAGCACGATGCAGTAGATAGAGTGCTGTATTTAGAGTCAGAGTCCGAATTTCACATTCATCACTTGCTATGTATGTTGGATAGCAAGTATTTGGGCAAGTATCTTGTCCTCTCCAAGCCTCAGTTTCCTCATCTGAAAAGTAAGGTTGGACCAGATGACCTTGAACTTTAAAGCTATGATACTCTGGTCCTGATGCACTGTGTGACTTTGGATGTTACCTTCATTTATCAAATGGGAATAATAATAATAATAACAGTGCTTTAAAGTTTGCAACTTACTTGACACATTCTCATTTTATCCTCACAAGCACCATTCCAGTCAAGTGTTATTATTACCCCATTTTACAGAGAAGGAAACTGAAGGTCAGGTTAAATGACTTGCGCGTGGTCAGTCACATGAGAAGGAAATAGCCAAGGTGGGATTTGAAGCAAGGACCCCTAACTATAAATCCGTGGCCTCTTTTCCTTATACCATTCTGTCTCTCTACCCAATATGATCTTGGTTCCCAAATCTTGGATGAGGGAGGCAGAAACCATTGTAAAAGTTGGTGCTTAAGAAGAAACAGTTGAAAAGGAATGAGGTAAAAAAATGATCGTTCATCATTACTCAAGAGCAATAAGGTCCTACCCAATGTCAAGGAAGACAAATGAAGAGTAAATGAACCTCAGCTGGCCCATATTTCTTCCTAGAAGGCACTGGGTGCTAAGTAAAGTTTTCTTGTCTAGCCAGAGGACTGCAAACATTAGCTCACTTGATTCTTGTAAAAGTTTTGGAAAGCAAATATTATGAGTATTATTATCCCCAGCTTACAGGTGGAAGAAACTGAGGCTCAGAGCCAACAAGTGACTTTCCTATCCTTACACAGCTGGGAAGTATCAGAGGTTGAATTCAAACTCAGATCTCATCTTACTTCAAAGTTGACTTTCTTTTTCACTACACTATGCTGAAAGATTTGAATCACTGGAAGGATGAGTTTGTACAAATGAGTGCAGAATAAAAAATCTAGAAGAAACTTCTAAAGAAAACTTCCAGACCCTTACGTGTAGACAGAATCTATTAATCGTCACAGAAGACAGTCTTTGTTTAATAAGAGACTGTCAGAGAAGAATAGCACCTTATAGAATGCTGCATAATTATAATATCCAAGCCTGACTTCAGAGAAGAGATGATAAAATGTCCCTTCCTCCTTTTTTTTTTTTTTAACAGACAATATGGGTGTTGACCTTTGCATATACTATCTGACTTTGTTGGTGGTGTTCATTAGTTTTTTTTAACTGGATTTTTTTTTCTTTTTTATCCTTTGTTACAAGAGAAGGCTCATTGGGTAGAGGAAAGGAGAGGAGTATATTTAGAAATAATGATAGAGAAACAAAAGATATCAATGCAATGTTTTCAAACGTTTTAACATTTATTAGCTAATTGGAGCTTCACAACAACCCTGTAAGATAGGTGGGGCAGGTGTTATACACATTTTACAAAGAAGAAAAATGAGGCATAGGAGTTAACTTGCATAGTCTCTGAACTAGCTTATGGTGGAACTAAGACTAAAATACAGATCTCCTGACTTTTAGTTGACTCTATACTACTTCCATTGATATATCTTCTGTCTAAATGTCCCCTTGGCATCTATCTCTTTCAAAATATTTCAATGGAGCTGATATCTACATAACCAGACTGTACCCTTTTTTCTGTTGTACATTTGAGGATGTATTCTATGCTCATTTATGCACACAACTCATGATCGGTAGTACTCTTTCCAGGAGTGGGGAACCTGCATCCTCAAGGCCACATGTGGCCCTCTAGATCCTCAAGTGTGGCCCTTTGACTGAATCCAAACTTCAAAGAATAAATCCCCTTAATAAAGGATTTGTTCTGTAAAACTTGGACTCAGCCAAAAGGACCTAGGAGGCCACACCCAAGGACCTAGAAGGCCACACCCAAGGACCTAGAAGGCCACATCCAAGGACCTAGAGGGTGACATCCAAGGACCTAGAAGGCCACATGAGGCCTCCAGGCCACAGGTTCCCCACCCCTCCTAGCCTATTAATGCCTGATACACATCCTCACCACTGACCTTGGGGTGACTTGCAGTTTTCTCTCCTCAGAGATTGTGGCATTCCATGACTTTGCCTCAAAATTCAAATACAAAAGTTCCTATTCAGGAATATTAGTCAGAGTTTACATTTAAAAAGCACTTTATAAGGTACCTTCCAAACTTGATCTCATGGGATCTTCACAACCACCTTGAGAGATCAGGTATTATGATCATCCCTATTTTCCAGAGGAAGGCTCAAAGGGTTTAATGTGCATGCCCAAGATCACAGACAGAATAAAGGCTGCACCAGGACCAGCCCCTGATCTTGGGCCTCCCCATATACCTCGACCTTCCCAGTGTAGAGAGAGCACTAAACAAGCGGTTTTATTTTTTTCTTATTACTTACTCCTTCTTAGCTAGAGTTAGTAGCAAAAACTAAAACTCTGTCCTTTGATTTCTTTATAGATAAGGACGAACTGGTCACCATTTTCTGTAAGGTCTTAAAGATCATTACTCTGCTGTTTCTTAGCTTGCTCCTTCGAGGGCTAAAAAATTCATTTCTCTTTGAGAAGACTCCTCAGACAAAGATATTTTCACACATGTTGTAAAGCAATAAAAAGCAGAGAGAGAATAATTAAAATAATTTTAACATCCTTTCTTACTAAGGTGCCTCAGTCGCTGCACGTTTAGGAAGTTAATAAATCATCATAAAAATGAAAAAATGAGTAATAACTGAAGGCCTATTCTTAGAATAAGACCTTTAGTGGTGAGACTGCAAATAATACATATGGAGAAATATTTCTAATCCTTTGTTTATGAAATGAGATATTATTCTAAGACTTAAATATATTAACATTCAACTAAATTACAACATAGCAGCAGGTAACTGAGATGTAATTGACATATCCTCTATTCATTATTGTGAGATTCAATTTTCCTATCCATCTACAGAATTTGCTCTCATAAAATGGGAATACTGAAGATTTTCTTTTAGTCTCTGACTAAATGGAGTTGGTCTTTCACAATGCCTTGATACTCTAAAACTCTCACTGTTCTTTTAGATGGCTAGCAAGGAAACTGAACTCATTTCTTTGGGGCAATTTCCTGTTGAGAACAATTAATAGTGGGCTTACAATAGCATGGCGAAGGCTATGATAAGATATGCTAAAAGCTAGCTGACATGATAGTTAAGGCTCTGAGTTCTCAAAGATCTTAAAAGTGGATGGGCCTTTACTAACAAGAAATGACGCACAGGCCTAGCAATAATTATTACTCTATTTACTCATGTGACAGAGATGATATGACAGTTAGCTTGAATTCCTAAGGGCTCTGTGTATGTATGTTTGTGTGCATGTCCATGTGTTTGTGTTTTAAAGACAAGCGCCCGTGCTGACCCATTTACTGAGGTGTGGGAGGCCCCAGAGGTCAGTGGACCATTGCAGAGATTTGTGTATAAGACATATGTGACCACTGGGAACCATACAGGGCTTAGTTTAGCATGGATTTTGTGAGCAATTTATTCAAGACCTTATTCTCATTCACACAAGACTGCTCAACAGGACACCTTTGATTCTCTGGAATGTGAATGGCATCTGGTGCTTAGGCAGGCAGGATCCTCAAAATCCCCTATATTCCAGTGTTTGATTTAGCAGGGAAAAAAAAAAACACACGTACAGACAATAGATGCCTTCAAACAGGAGAAGAAACTGGGTCATTCTTGTCTAACTCAATTTTCTCTCTCTTTTACAAGTTATTTTTCTTCATCTCTAAATCTTCAATTTGAAAAATTACCAATTGTTTTTTTTTACCATTAGAATTTTCCAAATCCACTCATGGTCAAATAGCAGACCAAAAAAGAGGTTTAAAATCTGAAACTATGTAAACTTAGAGAAGCATCTGCATAGTGACAAGGATCAGGCTCTCCCTTTTACTCTCTTCCTCCCTACAAAATCATGGCCATCTCCCACTCTTCAAACTCATCTCTTTCAAGAAATCTGTTGATGAACTCACCTCCTCTCTGCCTTAGTAGGACCGTCTCCATGAGTTGTTACTGCTGAACAATATATCCTCCAGTCTCAGCTTAGTGCCGAGCCTCTTCAAGTTTCACTAGGATGTTCCTCAGTCAACGGATGACCACCAGGCTCCATTCAAAGTTAACCAGCTTGGAAGTATCTGGGCACAGCCTTCAAGATTTAAGAGTCACCTGCCATCAGACTGATGCAGCAGAGGAGAACTTTACTGTAGGAAAAAACAAAAATGGGATTTAGCTCATTACTTTCTTACTTTGAAGCCTATTAGAGAAATGTAATATTTGTATACAGAAAAGCCTTCCTCCAAAAGGTATTTGATTGTGTCTCAGCCAAACTTTGGGCTTGCTTAGCACAGTGTTATGTTTGTCAATGAATTTTACTGAATGCAATTGAAAAAGCAAGTTTTTAGGACAGAAAGGCTGTTCTCCTTCCTGATAGCTGGTCAAAATTCCTTCAACTTCTGGCTACCACAGCTCGTTCTTCCCAGAGCTTCCTTGTGCCATTTTCTAGAATCAGCAGTAATATGAATGTTGACAGGTAACAATTTTAAACAACCTATTAATGCTCTAAATAATTAAAATCATTTCAGAGTTATGAAGTTTATTCCACTTGTACTTTGTCCACTAGCATTCAAAATGGATATGTAGATGGGGAAAGAGATAAAGTACACATTTAAGGAACTGAAAATGCTACTACTCTCCAGGTCACAAGACCAACAAGATGGCAGCTTCTGTTTTCTCCAAATCCCTTTCACCCTCCAACCAGTTTAAAAAAAAAAAAAGAAATCATGCATCAGATACAGAACTCCAAATGAACCCATAGGAAAGAATAACCAAAATAGAACAAATGAATCTGAATGCTATGAAATTGTAATCACCAGGGATGTCCCTGAAGAAGAGAGATATAAGATACTTCCCTCTCTTATTGGCAGCAGTTGGGTGACTATGGGTAAGGAGTACTACAGAGAATGTCAGACTGTTTTTTATGTGTTGGTTAGTTTTGCTGAACTATTTTTTTTCTCTTTTTTATTCTTTATTATAAGGGAAGGCAGGTGGCAGGCAGGCACGACATTGAGGTGATATAAACATGTAGGCGATATAAAAACAAAAGATCAAATTTATTTTAACAAATAAAATGCTTTTACTATTGTATATGAGCCATTCTAATTAACCAAAAAATCATTTTACCTAAGCGAATTTTGTCCTGAGTGTTTTAGACTCAAGTCACAAGATTGCTTATTTACGTTAATGCATAAATAAATCCTGCAATTAGAAAGAGAAATGCAGGAGTTGTAGAGCCCCACATGTGAAAATGCAAGCAGTATTAGCATTAAAGTTAATAATGGCCATAGATAAATGATATGTCTTAGTTAACAGCACAATATGCATTCTCTTTTAATTTATGTTAAAAAGATCCTGAGCATCAATAATATTAAATTGGGTGTGGTTTTCACAGTGATGTCACGAGACAAATAGAATAACAACATTAAAAGCAAATATGATCCTAAAGCAATTTATATTTTTGGTTGCTTCTAATCCTTTGTTTATGAAAGGATTGTTTATCCTTTTTATTATTGTATTTGTTGTATTTTATTTATTTGTATTGTATTTATTGTATTGTATTTGTATTATTGTTGTTGCTAATTGTCAATCTTAAGCAGGGAAAGTAACTGCCTTTGAATGATGACAATGGAAGTAGAATTAACCTGTTTCAAATTCACACCTACTTAGGGTACTCTGTGGATTTTTTTTCTCATGGGAACTTGTAATTTGACTATCAGCAGTTATTTTCTTTAGTAATTGCTGATCAAGCTCAATCTAAATTTACTCAGTTTTTATTATATAATTTAGTATTTATTCAGCACTATACATTTGAAGGGTGGGTTACAATCATATTTATTAATTATTCTTATACTTGAAAACTCTCTCTCTCTCTCTCTCTCTCTCTCTCTCTCTCTCTCTCTCTCTCCCCCCTTCCCTCCCCCTGCCATACTATAGTGAAGGGATGGGGGACAGGACCTGGGCTATTTTCTCTGGACATAAATATCCCTGCGTATGGATCTATGGATGGCCAGGAGATATGCAATCTCACTGGGCTTGGAAGGACTCCAAACAAAATAAACAAATATTTGAGTTTCTCGGCACTAAGCTAGGCGTTGTGAAGCTACAAGGACTCAGATTTTAGTAGATTCTTCCCTTAATGATCACAGTACCAGAGGTGATTCTCCAATGGAAAGGACAAGGAATATTCCTTACCCCTCCCAAGGCAGACTTGTCCTCCCTCCCCCAACTCATTAGTTGTACAGCCTACAGATGGAAATACTCTTATGTGGCGATATGTGAGGTGTCCTAGCTGGCCTGGCACTATGCTAGGCACGGGGTATGCAAAAGCAAAGAACAAAACAATCCTTACTCACAAGGTGCTTACATTCTAATGGGGGGGGATGCAGCAAGTACGTGAATACGTATAAACACAATAAATACAAAACAAATAAATAAAAAAATATACAAAGCAGTAGTTTGGGGGGTGGGCTCTAGCAGATGAGAGGGCTGATCAGGAAAGACTTCATGTAGGAAACTGTGCATAAGCTGTGTCTTGAAAGAAGAGGGGTATTCTATGAGATGGCGGTAAGGACGGGCTACATGTTAGGGATGGAGGAAAACCAGTGCAAAGACAGGGAAACAGAAGATGGAATGTCGTAAGTGAGGAACACAGAGAAGACCACTTTGGCTACACCACAGAATAAAGGAAAGAAGTAATGTTCGGTGAGTCTGGAAACGTAGGCTAAGGTCTGGTTTTGAAAATTCTGGCCGAGATGTAAAAGCTCCAAGTATAAGCCCTGGAACAGAGAGTGGAACTCATTCACTCACAGAATATTTATTAAGGTCCCATTATATGCTAGGATGTGCTAGGCACTGAGTCTACATAAGACATAGTCCTCAACTTTCTGGAATTTACAATCCAATGAGAGGAAAGACACAAATAGTAACAATTATAACATAGTGTTATATAAGTACATTAAGGACGTATAAAACAAAGTGCCTTATGAGCTCCAAAGGGGAAGGTCTTTAGTGACCAGAAAGATAACACTTTATGAAAAAGGGATGTAAGTTGAGCTTGAAAAGATAGGTAGAAATTCAACAAGCAGAAAAAAGAAAAAGGACATTCCAAACATAAGAACAAATGTAACCGCACTGCCCAGAACCAACACTCTGATTTCACACAGATCCAGTTCAAATGGGCTCTAAATTGATCTTTGGCTCATTCTACCACCCAGAGTTCTCCCTGGGAAAATCCAAATTCTGTTCATTTTGCCCCAACGCAGGGTCTCCTTGGGAAAAATCAGGATGTAGCTCATGGCTATGAATCTAAATTAAAGGTAAAAGGGTTTTGAACTTCCGTGCAACCTCTCTGAGCACCAATATGTCAAATTTAAGATAGGCTTTATTTCATCAGACAGAAAACACAAAACAAAAGACTCACACTACACTGCAGCCCTTTCAGAGAACTATGTGTTCTAGGGAATGATATGGCCCCAAGAGGGGACAAACTGATTTCATCAAACAAAGGAACAAAAACTAAATAAAGAAATCAATTTTCTCAAGCACCTAGAGCAAGACAAGTTTATTTAAAAAAAAAAAAAAACAAAGAACAGAAAGAAATCTGATTGAAGGCTAAAAGAAAGAACAAAGAGGGATCATCAAGGGAAATAAGGATCAAGGAACTCGGAGGCTAAAAATTTAAATCAAGAGAAGGAAGGATGAAGAACTGAATTAATAATCCTTATACCTACCTATGCTTCCCTATAAGCAAACCAATTTTTTTTTGGGGGGGGAGAGATAACAATGGGAAGTCTTTTCAGTGGGGAGAGGGAAAGCAAGAGCCAAAGGAAAGTTTGAGCTGTACTCACCACCACCACCATCAAGCATTGACCAATTACCGCTGATGGGCAGGCAAGTACAAGAGCCAAAGGAATGGCAACGCCCCCCCCTCCATACCATAGCCTTTGCTTCCAGCCCATTCCAGACATCATCCAAAAAAGCAACTATGGAGAACAGTCCACTCATTCTCACCCACAGAGCAGGCAAACCACTCAGCAAGGCATCTTGAGGAAGAAACAGGAGGGTGCATGTGCCAGGCAAGTCGAACAACCAATATTATCTTGACCATACCTCCCCTCGGTTCCTTATGGAGACTGCCATTGCTCAGAACCTTGGTCCTCAAAGCTTGGGAATCGCAATTCCCTCCAGACCACCTGCCCTGCTTTCAACCTGGCCCTTGCAGCCATCATAGAAGAAAACGATCTCTGTGGAGAAGGAGTCCATCTTCCTCTCTATCACCAATACCATCCATTGACCAACTGACCCAAGAATGCAAATGTCCTCCAGACCACAGGTCCTGTTCCCATTCATGTTCTCACCTATGTGAAATGTAATCTAGCAACTACCTCCACAAGTGCCACAACCTCTAATGTCTTAGAAACCACAGGTACTGAAGATCCAGAAAATTAAGCTCTAGACACCAAAGTCCTTGGCATTGTCAAATGGTTTAACATCAGAAACTGACATCATTTTATTGGTGGAAATAACATTGAAGAGGAGGCATTACCTTTTGTTGTGCCACTGCATCCTATGGACTATGGGACCTTTCTATCTGACTTAGGCTGACTTAGGAGGTAGGAGAGTAAAAATCAATAAAAAATAGAGGAAAGTACAAATCTCACCATCATAATCTTAAATGGAAATATAGATTAAAAAACAATAAAGTGAAAGCAAATTGCAGAACAGATAAAAAACCAAGCACAACAATTTGCTACATACAAAAAATATATCCAGAAATACACACCTCACACAGAATGAGATTGAGAGGCTAAAACAAAATTTCCTATATATTGGGTAATTCCAAAGCAGAAGGATTTGCAATTGTGCTATCAGACAAAGCAAAAATTAAAATTTGTATTAAAACAAGAAATAAACAGAGGAACTACAATCATATTAAGGGAACCATACACAATGAAACAATAATATTTTTAAACTCATATGCCCTAAAATGGCATCGCATCTATATTCATGAAGGAAAAAAGGCAACAAATTGAAAAAAGATACAATAACACAGTAATTGCAGAACACTAAATAAGTCTAACAAAAAGATAAACAAATATTAAAACAAATAATTTAACAGGTCCCTGGAGAAGCAATATTTGAATGACTCATAGGTCATTCTTCTGAATGGGAACATTAAACATATACCTATTTCTCAGCACCATATTAACACCTTCACAAAGATAGGCGATGTCTTGCAACACAGATAGAAATAAATGTAAAAAGGCAGAAATATTCTATACTTCCTTTACAGATGAAACTGCAAGAAACATATTAATTAATACAGATAACATAAGAAGTAGAGATAAATGGACAGTAATGATGCACTGAATAATCAGTGGGTCAATAACACATTATAAAAATAATTAATAACTATGAAAAGAGATTAACAATTAGATTGGTGCCTGTCCATCCTGTGTACCTCTTATTCATATCCTCCTGTAAGTTCATGTCTACCCACCATACTCTCACTTACCTTTGATTTCTCCTTATCTACTAGCTGCTTCCCTACTGCCTACAAACGTGTCCACATCTCCCTCATCCTCACTTGATCCATCTATCCCCGCTGGCTACCATCCATTATCTTATGTCCCTTTTATGGTTAAACTCCTTTGAGAAGACAATCTGCAATAGGTATTTTCACTTCCTTTCCTCTTACTGTCTTCTTCATCTATCCAACCTTATTTGACCAAAACAGCTCTCTCCAAAATTATTTGTGATTTTTTAATTGACAAACATAATGGCCTTTTCTCAATCCTCTCCCTTCTTGACTTCTCTGCAGCCTGTGATACTGTCATCTAACTTCTTGTCCTTGATACTCTCTTCTCTCTAGGTTTTTGTGACATTGCTATCTCTTAGTTCTCCTCCAGCCTGACTATCACTGAGTTTCCTCTCCTGGATTTTCTTCCAGGTCATGCACACTAACTATGGCTGTCCCAAAGGACTCAATCTCAGTCATTTTTTCTTCAACCACTATGCTATTTTACTTAGTTAACTTGTCCACTCCCATGGATTCAATTGTCATTTCTATACCAATGATTCTTAAATCTACTAATCCATTCCTAACCTCTCTTCTGACCTCTAGTCTTGCATCTCCAACCGTCTATGGGACATCTCAAACTGGTTGTCCCATAGACATCTTAAAATCAACACGTCAAAAAAAAAAAGCTCATTATATCTACCCTTTCCCCTTCAAATTCCCCCTTCTTCCTAATTTCCCTATTACTATGGAAGATATCTTTCTTCCTATCATCCAGACTCACAACCTAGGTGTCACTCACAACTCCTCACTATCTCTCACCTCCCATATCCAATCTGTTGCAAAGACCTGTTGATTTTACTTTCTTATCATTTCTCTCATATGTCTCCTTCCCTCTGTGGACACTGCCACCACCCCAGTGTAGGCACTCATAATCTCACCACTAGACTACTGCAGTAGCCTGCTGCTTGGTCTCCCAATTCCATTTCATCTTCTGCTCAGTTGTCCAAGCGATCTTTCTAATGAGCAAGCATAACCATGTCACCTCCCTACTCAGTATACTCCAATGGCTCCCTATCACCTCTAGGATCAAATATAAAATCCTCTCTTTAATGTACAAAGTTCTTCATACTTCTCTACTTTTCAAGCCTTCTTATACATTACGCCCCATGACACACTCTGTAATCCAGTAACACCGTCCTCAAACAAGACTCCAGGCATTTTTACCAGCTATCCCTCATACCTGTAATGTTCTCCCTCCTTATATCTACCTCCTGGCTTCCCTGGATTATTTTAAGTCCCAACTAAAATCCCATCACCTACAGGAATCCTTTCCTGCTCTCCTTTAATTCTAGTGCCTTTTCTCTGTTGATTATTTTTAAGTTATAATATATATATATATTTATATATATATATATATATATATATATATTTTCTCTTGGACAGAGAAGTTGAATTTACTGTATCACTGAGTTTTTGGAATGTACTAACCTTTTATCCCCCCACCCCACCCCAACACTTAGCAAATAGAATATTTTCAGTTCTTTGTGGCTTCAGTCAAGTCCGTTCTCATCTTGATCCTTCATGGATCATCTCAGTTGACAGAGGTTTTTCACTATTACTACACAGCCATGCTTTGGACCTCTCCAGGTCAGATATCACTGGCCCAGGCTTCCAATTCATTACTTATGGTTTCATGATCATTGAAACAAAACTGGGACAAAGTCACTGAGATCTTCATGACATTATACTATTCATAGGTTAGCTCATCATCCTTTTATACAACTAACCAGACTGCTGCTTAGAGTGTTTAGCAACCGCATCCCTTGAGAGAGGGCCTGTTACTGGCAATTTTCTAGTGAAATGAGGATACAGTGGCGACAATGTTCAGAAATGGTGGAAGTAATGTCAGAAGTAGAGTTTTACAACTCAAACTGGAAACATTCTGCTGTTTTACGTTAAAGTCTCATAGATGATGGTAATGGTTAAGTTTCTAACTACATAATAGCCAGTAGAGTGCTGGACCTGGAGTCAGGAAGACCTGAGTTTAAATATAGCCAGAGTAAGTCCCTTAACCTCTGTCTGTGTCGTAATTACCTCCCAGGATTGTTGTGAGGCTCAAAAGAGATATTTGCAAAGCAGTTAGCACAGTGCCTGGCACATGTCAGGTGCTTAATGCTGCTTTCCTTTTTTCTTCCTTCTCAACTCCTTTTAAATTTGATTTTAAGAGTGAAATTGTATTATCATTGATGTAGGGATCACAGGACTACAGATTGATTTGGAAGAGAACTTTGAAGTCCAACCACCTCACGAGGAACCTTCAGTCCAACCACTTCATTTAACAGCTGAGGAAGCTGAGGTCCAGCCAGGTTAAGAGATAAGCTCAAGGTCACAGGTAATGAATAAGTGGCAGAACTAGAATTCAGTGCTAGGTCTTCTTACTCCACATTCATCAGTCCTTCCAAAGCCTCACACTGTCTACCAGGCAGTATATTTGTTTTGGATATGCCTCCAAAGATTCTGGAAAGTGTTACCCCAAAGACTCTTTTAGCAAGGATGCTCCCCAGCCTGAACAAAATAGACAACTGTGACAGAGCCCTTAGCATAGGCTCTAAGTGGAGGGATGGCCTGGCAGGGTTCCAAGGCTCACAGATTTCAAGATAGAAGGGATTTTAAAGAAAAGATGATACAAAGCACTAGAATTCACAGAAGCAAGGTTATACTGGGAAGCAACAACCAGATGAGGAAATTGAGAGTCAAGGGAATGAAAGAGAGCACCAAAAGAAGGTTCCTGATGGTCACACAGTTCTCTGGCCTCAGCCTTCAGAGAGGAGGCTTTTCTCCTCCCTCTCTTCTGCAATGCCCACCTGCTATTCTGTTGAAGACAATGAAGCCCCAATAGTTGCAATGACTGTCTGGTCCACGAGTCAGGCTCATCACACACCAAAAGAACAGAAGCAAAGACAATAACTTTGCTTTGGGGACCTATCAGTGTCCTAGAGACTTAAGTACATTTCCTTCTCCACATCTGAGGTTGGATGGTGCAGCATTTAGTGGCCTATTCTGGGAGTGGAAAAAATAAGCCACTCACTCTCACTCAGATGATCCTGGGCTTTCAGAAGATATACCATGGGCACTAAGGTTGCCAAAATCAAAACCTGAATTTAAAAAGTCATAATGCTATAGTAAGAGGAGCCTTTGTTTCTGTGGAAAAATACTGGCCAAGCCAGTCAAATGCCAGAAGACAGGCAACATTAAGTACAAGGTAAAAGATGTAAGAACTCTGATTGGTGAAATGGCCAATCATGATTCTAGAGAATCAATGATAAGACATGCTACCCTATCTCCTAACAGAAAAATGATAGATTCAGCGCACAGAATGATACATACATTTTTGGACACGGACAACATGGGAATTTGTTTTATTTGACCGTTACATATGTGAAAAAGATCTTGCTTTTCTTATTTTTCCCCGATGAGGATACAGGGGGTGGAGGTAAGATGGAGAGAAAATAAATATTTAATTGGAAAAAATAAATTTTTTCAAAGGCATCATCCCAAAAGATTGTTTTCCATAATAATAATATAGAAACTGAAGTTATGGTGGATTCTGTCAAGCTGTAGAGACCTTGAGTATAGGACCACTGAAGAGCTGTAAGTTGTCTGATGACTAGCTTAACTAAGTTTGAAGAGGCAGTGAGATAGTCACCAGGAGGGGGAGGGACTAGTTCATTGGAACTCCCGAGTAAAGAAACTCCCTCTCCTAACTTAGGTGAGTGCATATAAATTGCAGAGTTTCTCTTACAAAGTTTCCTAGAGCAAGAAGAGTTATATAGTAACTTATTCAAGGTTGCACAGTCAATAGTTGTCAAAGACAAGACTTGAACCCAGATCTTCCTAGTTTCAAGGCCAGCTTTCTATTCTCTTCATAATGGGAGTTACCCAGAGATCTGGTTTTTAGACATAGCAACTCATAAAGAGTTGTTCAGGGTTGCAATCTGCATCAGTGGAGAGAGTAACTATAGAGGTAAAATCAAAATCCTTGAAGAAAGGAAAACAATGTATGAAAAAGTATTGAATCAGTGAACATGAAAAAGCAGGTCTTATCTCAATATTTAAAAAGAAGAATTGGTTTAATAGTAGAGTAATGAAAGAGTACATCCTATTTTTAACAATTTTCCTGCCCTTGAAGAAATGAATGCTAGAGCTAAAATAAGTACATATATATATATATATATATGTATGTATACATGTGTGTATGTATGTATATATATATATATATTATAATCTGAGGAAGTGATGAACAATTGAACATTGGAGGCTTCTAATGGCCTTCTCATCTTTAAGTGGAAATGTGAAACTTCTAGTCTCAGAGGAAAAAGCAACAGGCTAATGCAATCTATCATTTTTGGTTAAACAAGGCCTACTCCTGTCCTCCCAATCTCTCTCTCAGAAAGACACTCCTCCCTCCCTCCCTCCCTCCCTCTCTCTCTCTCTCTCTCTCTCTCTCTCTCTCTCTCTCTCTCTCTCCCCCTCTGTCCCTCTCCCTCTCTCTTTCTCTCATCTCAACTGCATCCTTATGGGGGAAGATCTCAAGATCTTTATTACTGTAATGCAATTAAGCAAAAATTAGATAATCACAAGGTGAGAAAAGCACATTAATTATAAGATCAAAGAGTACAGCACACTGCCCAAGATCAAATACTAATGAAAAGGCAAATATATGTAACAGTGGCTCAGTGACAGAGTCAACATTAATAGTGAAGAGGTACTAAACAGTAGAGTCATGCAATAACCTTTCAAAAAATCACAGTTCACAGTCGAAAATATCTACCTTCACACAGGCCAAACACATCGAGCCTAGTTCTGTGCCTTATTGTCTCTGTGCCTCTGTGTCTCCCTCACCTCAGTTGGTTTCCTTTTCAAGTTGTTAAGCAACAAGAAAACATTATTTGTCAAAGCTATTCACGAATATGTACACATTCCATTTTTACAATAATCCATCATTCTTTTTTTTTTACAGAATTAAACTCATTTCAGTATAAAAAGGTCATATTTGAGAAAACCAAACTTGCTGAGGGTTGTTATGGCCATGAAGAATTCCAGCTGCGCTCTGAGGCTGTGAAGGAAAATGTATTAGGATGTAAAATCTGAGCTGTCTCACTTAGTACCCTTCTTGAACACGCCACATTAATACCATATGGTGATATTTTTTGGAACTACTCAACTCAATATAGTTTTCTGAAGATAGTCTCATAAATGTCATTTGCTATTAGTGAAGTTGCGAATTGGAGGGTATTAAGAGTCCAGAAAAAAAACAAAAAATGATCTTAGGTAAGAAGCACAGATATTGACATCTGTGCCCTAAGTGACTTCATTGTTTCCAGTCCGGCTTGAATTCTGGGTACATACCTACTAATCAGAACATAGTGTTAATCAGCCTGTTGGGAGACATGTCAGCCTGTATGCTAGCATGAACTTTGACCCTATCTCCTACCTGAGAGCCCATACTTAGCAACATGTGCTTTCATCCCACCCCTTTGTTGTTCAGTCATGTCCAATTCTTCATGATGCCATTTGGAGTTTTCTTGGTAAAGATACTATAGTGGTTTGCCATTTCCTTCTCCAGTGTGTCCCCATATTACAGATGAGGAATTGAGACAAATAAGGGTTAAGTGACTTGCCTAAGGTCACATAGCTAGTAAGTATCTGAAGCAGGATTTGAACTCAGGTTTTCTTGACTCCAGGCCCAGCATTCTATCCACTGAGCCACCTAGTTTAACTAATTTCCCTATAATGCAGCAATGGAAGAGGAGCTGAGACCCAATGGCCTTTTTAGAAACCTACATCTACTGGGGCAGCTAGGTGGTACAGTGGATAGAGCACCAGCCCTGGATTCAGGAGGACCTGAGTTCAAATCCAGCCTCAGACACATAACACTTACTAGCTGTGTGACCCTGGGCAAGTCACTTAACCCCATTGCCTAACCAAAAAAAGAAATCTATACCTACCTGGATTCTAAACTCATCTCTGAGATAAACTAGCCCATCACCTTTGAAAAAAAAATTACCTATCAGGCAGGTAGGTGGAGCAATAGATAGCATGACAGGCTTGGAGTCAGGAAGACCTGAGTTCAAATCCAGACTCAGACACTTAGTAGCGGTATGACCCTGAGCAAGTCACTTAATCCTATTTGCCTCAGTTTCCTCATCTCTAAAAATAAGCTGAAGAAGGAAATAGCAAAGCACTCTAGTATCTTTGCTAAGAAAATCCCAAATGGTGTCACAAAGAGTCAGACGTGACTGAAACGAATAAACAATAACAACCTATTAGGATTGTCTTACTCTTTAAAAGTGGCTGGCAATTTGAGGTTTGAGGCCCAAGTTGGTCCCTCTTGGCCATCCCACCAACGCATTTCAGCCTTGGTGTTTTTAATAAACTCCTTTTAATTTTCTCTACCTGAGTTTTGCTTCTTTAATCAGGGCAAAGACCTGAACAAAGATTTTCTTTTAACAATTTTGACTAGCCCAGCTAGAAAGATATTTTACCTGGGGAATCCTAGGCAGAACTGCAATGGGCAAACTGGGCTTTTTTTCCCATGGCTGCCAGGAACAGAATACCCCAGTAGTCAATCAACAGTACAATGATCAAAGAATGTAACTCCCCAAATAGGTAGATAAAGGAGAATAGTTCTCAGAATCTACATTTTGAAGTTTTGGTTTTTTTTCCCCTCTCATTTGTGCATGAAGAACAGAAACTGAAGGGAACACATAAGTGGAAAAGTAGGGGTAAGTGAGATGCTTGCAGGGAAGGCACATGAGTATCCCCATCTGCAAGGGAATATTTGTATTCAAATTCATATAAAGACCTGGAGGGGCCAGCCACCTCCTGACTCCCAGGAAGACAAACCACTTAAATTTGGGAAAAAGGAAACCCTGCTGGGTTTTATCTACTGAGCTTCACTACTCTGTAGAGACTGAGAAAGTTGTGGAAAAAAAAAATAAGGGAAAAAAAATAGGGATGGGACCTTGAGGATTACTGTCAGCCAGATGTATATTCTAAAACAAGACTTAAGGAGCCTAGGCAAAATGGGATTTTAGTGTGATTGAGAGGGCCTTTTGAAATCCAAACTGCCCTCATTATCAATAAAACTAAGACCAGAAGTCCCTTAAGGGAAGAGACTAAAGAGAAGGGATTAAGGGGAGGTAAGGAGGAAAACTTCACCTGCTACTCCTTCTATGTGTCTGTCTTGTTCTCTTCTCAGTGTTTTGTGTCTTGGGAAATTAAACCAACCTTTTCCTGTGGCCGAATCAGTCAAAGGAAAAAGGGTATAAAGAGTGAAAACCTTTCTGCAGAACTTTCAAAGCCTTCAAAAATATCTCTCTCTCTCTCTCTCTCTCTCTCTCTCTCTCTCTCTCTCTCTCTCTCTCTCTCCTCTCTCCTCTCTCCTCTCTCTTTCTAACTCTAATGAAGTTGGGAGGCAGGAAAGAGACAACACAGATAAGAGGGAAGGTAATTCTTTTCCCCAGTCTGCAGGAATTTGTGGTACTGTAAACTAATTAGAGACTAAATTTGTGACTGAAAAAGAATTTCTCTGTGAAATTCCAAATCGTGCTTTGAATGTTTTTATAAATGTTGAAATGTTTTAGTGAATTTTGGGGTACTACTTTGTAGAATTTGTTTTTAAGGAAAAATAAGAATAAAACTTTGTGAAAACTACATGGAAATAGCACTTAGACCTTTTATGACTATTTCCCTGGAGAGTGACAATTTATTGTTTAGTGCAAGAGAAGAAGTGATTTCACTGATTGGGGGAAAAGGGGAAAGGGGACTGAAGCTAGTTTGCAAGCAGTATCACTGAAGTTTCAAAGTTTAAAAAATGGGTTTGCAGTTTTCAGTTTAAATTGTAAGAACTACCTATTATTAACTTTTTTCTTGACAATGAAAAGAGAGAAGCTTGTTTAAATCAAGAAGCAACTTAAAAGTAAGTAAAATTTAATTTGGAAGAATGTTTTGTGTTATCCCTATATCTTCTTTGAATGATACGACAGAATTTAATTATTTAGGTAAACTAGAAGCAAAGTCACCAAAAGGTATTGTAATAGAACATGTGTTGATAAGCTTTTAAGAACCCCAAAGGCAACAGCATTGTAATTATTTGGGATAATGTAATAAAGACTAATATGAAATTGTAAAGGAAAAATTAAGTGGAGTGAAGATTAGTTCTATAGATAGTCTGGGATGGGATTGGGAAATAAAGACTAGAGGAATTAAGCAAAGAGAAGAAAGTAAAAGAAGTGTCAGATCAGAATATGAAAGAATTTTTTTGAAAGGGAGGTTTGAAGAACGGTTTTGATCTCATTCCGATAATAAGGATATGAGAAACTATTTGTTATTCATCATGATATGGAAAATATAGAAATATATTTGCAGCATTGAATGATTTGGGGAGAGCATACCAAAATTCTGTCCTTGAAGAACCATTAGAAGGGTATATTTTAGTTCTTATGTAAGAAATATACATTCTTAATTTCATTGCTACGTAACAGAGGTTATGTTAGCAAATTTTAGTTTCTGAAAATCTTCATAGATACTAAAAGAGACCAGATGATAATATAAGATTATCACTCTAAGTATTTGGCTATAGACTAACTGAAAGCATCTGGCCCTATAAGAAGAAGGAAATGGCCCTTGGGAAAAGTGAAGTTCTAAATACTATTCAAGACTGTAAAACCAAACTTAATTTGAGTGAGGTTCTAAATATTACTATTTGAGATTGTAAAAGCAAACTTGATTTGACTGAAATTTTGTCCTGAAACTAAATTATGTGGTCTCATTTACAGTGAGATGTCTCCTCCTACTTAGAGGGAAGAGTGACCTCTAATGGTAGGCTCATGCCATGTGGTATATACCCAATATGATTTTGGGCATTAGACGGTACAGTGGATACAGCACTGGGCTTGAAATCAGTAAGACTTATCTTCATGAGTTCAAATCTGGTTTCATATACTTACTAGCTGTGTGAACCTAGGCAAGTCACTTTAATCCTGTTTGCCTCAGTTCCTCATCTGTAAAAATGAGCTGAACAAGAAAATGGCAAATCATTCCACTATCTTTGCCAAGAAAACCACAAAATGGGATCACAAAGAGTAAGACATGACTGAAATGACCAAACAACAACAACAATAAATGATATGATTTACTTTGTGATTGAAAATAATTACTGTCAAAATGTGTATGGGGTGCCTGTAACACTCTCCCTCTTCCATTCTGTTTACTGACCTCTCAAGTTCCTTTAAGCCCCTTCTTTCCCTGGAACTCTTCTCCAAATTTTCTTAACTATAGTACCTCCCCTTTGTTCAATACTTCCTATTTATCTTGTATAAAGCTTACTTTGCATATATGTGTTTGCTTGTCTCCCCAATTAGAGTGTAAGCTCCTTTAGTATAGGAGATGTCTTTTGTATTCCCAGCCCTTATTATAGTGTCTGACACATAGTAGGCACTTAATAAATGTTTATGGATTGATTGAAATGAGATAAAACCTATAAAGTGATTTGAAAACCAAAATGTATATGGGGATGGTGGGGAAGAGAAAGCACGAAGACCTAGGTATGATTTGTTCTAAGTGGACATTATGGAAGAAAGCTGACTTTTAAGATTTCTCTGGAAATCAATTGTATAAATAAGTTGTTCCATTCTACACTGTGGAAATAACAGTTTGACAGTTGCTAAAATGTTTACAAACAATAAAGATGGAATATATTCTAAGTAGTATTTTTATGAAGAGTTGATTTAAGTTCCATACTAGTGTTGGGCTTTTTTTTTCCAAGGTAGAAAACACATAGATAAAATATTCCACTTCATACCTATCTTACCTTTCAGTATCCAACTGCTATTTCATTTAGCATTTTGTTTAAAAGTTTCTTTAGGAATCATACTTGAAGATTGCAGTATTTTGGTGGTGCACCACAAAATATATTTACAAACTGACATACCCAAGAACAAAAAACCATAAATGAATAATAAGGCAACCATTTGTCTTACACTTCTGAGAATTTGCTTAGAAGGCTAATGAGTAATTCAATTCAACTCAACTCAACTCAGTTCAAGCAACATTTGTGCTTACTAAATGCCAGGCAGGAATGATTCTTGAATTTAACTCAAATGGACCTTTGACCTCATCAATGAGGATGTTTCTTTCAGTAATGCAGATCACATCCCAAACATACTTGACCATCCTATGAGATTCTTGTTCATGTCCTCTCAAAAAGTTGGAGACTCCTCTTTCTTTTTCTTGACATCACAAAGATAGTGGGAGAATACTTGAGCACTTCCTTGCATCAGTTCATGTAAGTCTTTCTAGTTTTTCTGAATTTATCCTGCTTGTCATTTCTCATAGCACAACAATATTCCATTACAATCATATACCACAGCTTGTTTAGCCATTCCCCAATTGATGGACATCTCTTTATAGATTTCCAATCCAGCTTGCTTTCCACCATACAACACTGCCTTCAATAGCTACCCTCTCCCTTTCTGTTAAGGAGGAAAGACCATAGGTAAACCATTTCAGGTTTCTTTTTTTTTAAGTAGAACATCTGATGATAATATTTATAAGATACCAAAAACAATTCAAATCCTCATAATTCAGTCTGGCATTTAAAGCCCTCTATTATTTAGCTCTTTGCTACCTAACTCGTTTTAATTCATATTGGTCCCCTCCACACCTTTACCTTTCCATTTAAAATAACCTGCTAACTCTTCCCTGATGCTGAGTGAAGTGAGAGTGTACGATGATCAACTATGAATGATTTAGCTATTCTCAGCAATACAATGATCCAAAACAAGCCCAAATGACTAATGACGACTAAGGACTATCTGCCTCCAGAGAAAGAACTGATATTGATTGAATATAGATTGAAACATGCTATTTTCACTTTCTTTCATTTTTTTTTCATTTATTCAAGTCTTCTTATACCAAATGACTAATATGGAAATGTTTTACATAATTGGACATGTATAAACTATATCTAATTTCTTAACATCTCAAGGAGGAGGGAGAGATAGAATTTGGAACTCAAAACTTTAAATAAAAATGTTAAAAATTTGAAAAAAAAAGAATAACTAAAGAACCCCCCCCCCAAAAAAATAGAAGTCTATAGCAGTGGCCTCTAAATATTTTTGACCACAGACCACACCAGTAAAACATTTTGGGGCACAATACTCCCAACATGTACATACTTACTTATTTGTTCATTTCATATATGTATAGTTGTACTAATAATTATTTACTTTATAAAACTTAGACAATAGAAATACAAAAAGTTTGAAATAAAAATGAAATAATATCTGATCCTAGAGTCAAGAGAAAATCACTGGAATATACTGAATATGAAAAATATGTGGTCACATAAGTTTTAGGATATCTACTTTGGCAGCTATGTGGAGGACTAGAGTGGGGAGACTAACTCTGAGGTAGAGAGAACAATAAGGAGTCTATTACAGTAGTCAGGGTGAGAGGTGATGAGCGCCTGAACTAGCCTAGTGACTATGAGAGTTTGTGGAGGTAGAAATGACAAGATTTGACAACTGACTGAATGGGGGTGGGGGGCATAGAAAACCAGGAATTGAAGACAACACCAAGCATGTGAATACGTGTGACTAGAAGGATGACGGTGCTTTCCCAAATGATAGGGAGGTCTGAAAAAGGGGTAGGTTTTGGGGTAGGAGGGAGAGAAAGACAATGGAATGACATCTATGATATAGATCATAACTCATCCATGTCAGTTCATCTGACAAAACTCATATAGACCCTCCAAAACAAAAAGGAGCAAGGACAAGTCATCGTCCTGGATCACAGGAGAAGAAGTGGATTATTTCACTAGTTCCTATATAGATACTGCTTTGGGTCTCTAGTTAGTAGTTAGTTTATAAGTACCCCAGAGGTCAACTGCTGGTTCAGAAGGGAGGAGGTTTGAAGCCTGCACATCAGAGGGAGGGAGCAGAGTATGAAGGGCATGTGGATAATGGTAAACGTAGTTGTACTGGAGACAAGCCCCATGACTGGCTATCATAGGGAGGGTGGGATACGACCCTTCTTTTTCCCTCAGATTGCCTAATCTCATAATCCTTGGGGATTTGGCTCTGGCCTTGACCTTTCAGGTGGTCTCACTCATACTACTTGTGTAATCTTTGGAAAAGCATTTAACTTCTCTGGACTTCAGTTTCTATATATTTAAGAAGAGGGGTTGCTCTATGGGAACTCTAAAATCCTTTCCAGCTCCAGATCTGTGATGATGGGAGTCTATCGTATATTTGGAAAATACAGAATCTTGGAGCTATAAAGAGCCACAGAAGTAACCTAATCCAACTCAGTCATTTTACAGAGAAGGAAACTGAGGCCCCAGAAAAGGTAAGTGACTTGCCCAAGGTCACCCAACTAGTAAGCTGGGACTTGAACCCAGATCTTCAGTCTCCAATCTGATACTCCTTCAGTGGCACTGTACCATACTACCAGCATTTTGACTGGCCCTTTTCAAATGTTGTTATAATTTGGATAAAAGCTGTTTTGCAAACATTTGAAATACACGATTGAAAGAGAATTCAACTGGTACAAGTCATAACGAAATTATCTATTTAAAAACATATCAATGCTCTAAGTTCTTGAGGAAATCCATTTTCCTAACTGCTGGGTGCTGTTTCTCCAAATTCAAGAGAGGAGGATCTACTTTCAGCAAAGTTACCCTCAGTGTTGACTGCTTTCCTCTTTTTTATTGATCCCTATTTTAAACAGACACTAATGTGATTAAAAGAACAACTCTTGCAACCATTCCGACACACCATTTTTTTCTTATAGGCTATAAAGATAAACATTTATATTTTCATCTCCTTGCACCACAGATCCCATAGACAAAAAGGTCTTATTGCTAAGTAATCCTCATTTGGGGCCAGACACCTGTAGGCTACAATTCATAGGGTTGACTTGGCAGGGAATGTTTTGGAAACCATAAGCTCCTTTTGCTGCCTGGATATTGAAGGAGTAGTTATAAAGTAAATGAAACTGAAGACCTGCCTCATTCTTTGCAGTCCTCTTAATATTTTTTTCATAATTTTAATTAGGTTCCTTCTTTTACCAATGCCTCAAAGGAATTCTCAAAAGATGAAAGAAATGAGACAAAAGCAAAACAATGGTATTGATGGTGCCTGAAGTTAATCGATGGCCCCTTTTCCTCTACATGGCAGATTTCCTCAGTAACAACAAACCATCAGAGAATATGAAGTATAGCTGCTTCTTTACATCCTTTACACATGAAGTATGGGCTATTCAGGGCTCTCACATTTCTTTTTAGAAATATTCAAAAGAGATTTAGGGTAAAGTGCATCTTGTGTACTTTTTGATTAAAATGGAATCTTGGGAAATCTCACAGAAGAGACGTCAAATACAGCTAGGTCCCAATTACTGCGAATAATGAATCCCTTTTAATAGCCATATTATTTGAATTTGCACTATATATTTCCACTGGAATGGAGCTGATTACCATGTTTTACCTCAAATAGTGACAATTTGAATACATGTGACCATTTCAGGGAACCCATTATTCACACTCCTCAGGATCTAGCTGTACCTCTTGAAATAGTGCGAAATAGTACAAAAAGTGCTAGCTTTAGAATCTAGACTTGGCCCACCTCCCAAAGCTGACACTTACTACTTCTGTGGTGTTGTGCAATTTGCAACCCTGGGTCTCTCTTTCCTCATTTGTTAAATGGCACTCTACAGTCCCTTCCAGTTTTAAATCCTATGATTCCATAAACCAAGGAACTTACATTTCCGTAACAACTATAGTGTTGTACTCAAACTTAACTAGAAATGGCAACCACTAATCTGTACATAATGATCCCTGGAGGCTCCATATTGATTTAGTTTTAAAATGGAATATTATCTATGTTTTACTATATTTCAATTTATTTTTGTTAAACATTTCCCAATTACGTTTTAATGTAGTTTGGGCATGTGGCCTCTAAGTCATGTGTTTGACACCCCTGACCAAGAAGATAACTCCTTATTAAATTAACATATGATGCATACAGTTAAAACACCACTGAAATAGAAAATAGTTCCACATTATAGATCTATGGCTGGAAGGGGCCTGACCAGCTATCTAATCCATTCCCCTCTCCCCCACCACCTCATTTAACAACTGAAGAAACAGGACTGGAAGTAAATAGCTTACACAAGGTCACTGATGTAATAAGTGGCAGAACTCAAACCCAGGTCCTCTGAGATGAGAAAGTACCTATGACACCTGGTCTTTTACTATCTTTGATTTCTTGAAAAGAAATCTACATCTGGCACTTTAAGGGTTTCATAGGTAGCTGAAAAGAGCAGAAAATCTTTCTAAACATCTAAAGTACACCAGAACAGTCTAATAAATTGCAACAATGGGACATGGTGACCACTGCCTGGAAAAACTCGAGTGTGTTTTGATTGAGGAGCTCCGGAGCACCATAGGTGCCCCATATAAAGTACATTTTTATCTTAACTATTATGTAAATGAAAATAGCTCCCTGTTCCTTAAGATAATCAAAACACTAAGGGGGCCTTGGTCTTTAAGATTCATAGACAGTGATATAGTGAAATATTCTACACAGTTAGCTGACTTTATGAGATTTAATTCTCAGTTCAGAAGCTAACTGTAATCACTTTGGCACACATGCTAAATTAGCATAAATGCTCATGGTAGCAACACTAATGTAAAAGTGACAGTGATGCATGCCAGGCACACAAGTCAGTAAGGGCTGCAGCTGAAGAAAAACCAGAACCTATAGGACCTTCATGCAATATTCATACTTTCCAATGGCAAATACTAATTTGCCACTTAAGCTATAGATCAGGAGCAAGAATAGCAAAGCACCTACATAATATACTGATTCTGATCCAAGATATTTTACTTGTTGGGAGAAAAAAGGCATTTAATAGAATGGAAATTCTGGTCTATTAGAGCCAGGAATGGCAGTGGCCCTTTCGTCACTTTGCCCAGAGCACTACTATGACTGCCAGTAACACAAAATTAGCAATTGAATTTCTATGAGCAGCTATCATTTATGATAATTTCTAACCAAAATATTGCCTTAATTGGGCTGCAGTATGGCACTTTTTAAGATAGCTTTGTGAGAATCTGGTCATTCCTGGTATATTTTACAATAAGTAAGAATAGACTAAAAATTACTAACCCCTTAGGGTGTTTCACTTTCAGAGATGACAGATACTTCTGAATTATCTTCTGTTAGAATCAAGAATACTTAGATATTCTTACAGGTCGCGATGTTCATTATGAATACACCAGTCAAGATTAGTTGTGTTTTTTTTCCCTGTCTGTACCTACATATCAAGGAAACTTTATAAGTAACTCCTGTTAATAAGGCAAGGGCAAGGGACAGTCGGTGACCCCCAAGCTCTGACTAAATATCTGTGGTCAGATATTCAAAGCAGCAAGGAGGATACTGGGCTAGACAGTGGAGTCGCGGCATGGCAAAAAAATGAAAGGATGAAAAAGAGTGCAGGTTGGGCTGGAATACAGACTGCATGAGGTGGGTAAAGGAAGAAAATGACCAAGATCTAGCATTTGGTGGGAGATGGAAGGCATATTATGCAACTCACAGAGCCACTATCTGGCCATTTATAAAACAATCCTTGAAATTTGCAATTATTACATTTGAATTATTGTCTTCTCCGGGGAAGCTCCTAGCAAGAAAAACAAAAGCCTGAAGAGCTCCTTTCCAGCAAGAAGCAGGAGTAGGAGCAGGGAGAACTTGGCAGTTACCTCTATAAAATGTGCAATGTTTGTGTTACTGCCATGGCAGCATGTAACTATTCTCTACATTGCAAATGCAGTCTCTTCTCACTACTAGACAGAAGGCAAGGGGGCTCTAGGAATGTCTCTATAGTTTCCAGGTAACCAGGGGAAATGGTATATTTCTCTTATTTTACATGAAGACAGGGTTTAATGTATGAAGAAAATGGACCTGAAGAAGCAGAGGGAATTTCTGATCTGTGTCAGGATGTTGGAAGGTGGAAAGATCTGACAGAGGAGGAAGGGAAGAAAGACCACAAAAAACTTAAAGTGAAGTGACGGAGGTGAGGCTCTTCCCTCAGGGGAAGAAGCTTGATTCTCTGAGAAGGAAGTAGCTACTTGTCCTCTAAGGAATGATGATGTGGAACCACAAGTTCCCAAGAATGAGTGCAAGAAGAGGAGAAAAGTGGTGGTGGCTGATAACTCCTTCCTGAGAGTTACTGAGGAAGCAACCTGTCAAGCAATAATAAAAGAAAGGTCTGCCATACTCCCAGGGACCAGGGACCAGGGCCCAGTCCTGACAGATAAACTCCTGAGATTTTTAAAAATAGATGACGTTGACTACTATTCAATTTTGGTGATTCACATGAGCACAAATAATAATAGTCAGAAGAATGCTAGTTGTAAGATTATAAACACCGAAGACTTTAGGGGTATAGATTCTCTCTGACTGCTACTCACCAAATAAAGGCAAAGGCTTCAAAAGAGAGGGGCAGATATTAGGGATTAAACAGTTGGTTAAAAGGATGGAATTTGGATTTCTTGGCTATGGCTTAAAGAACATGAATCATACATCTCTTGCCAGACTTTGAGTCTACCTAACAAGAACTGGTAAGAATGTATAGTCTTTACACATGTATAACCTATATTGAATTGCTTTGCCTTCTCAATGAGGGTGGGTGGGGAGGGAGGAAGAGGGAGAATTTGGAACTCAAAGTTTTAAAAACAAATGTTAAAAATTTTTTACCTGCAACTGGGAAATAAGATATACAGGCAAAGGGGTATAGAAATCTATCCCGCCCTACAGGAAAACAGAAGGGGAAGGGGATAAGAGAAGGTGGGGGTGATAGAAGGGAGGGCAGATTGGAGGAAGGGGTATGTAGAATGCATGCCATCTTGGGGTGGGGGAAGAGGAGAGATGGGGAGAAAATTTGGAACTCAAAATCTTGTGGAAGTGAATGGTGAAAACTAAAAATAAATAAATTAATAATTAAAAAAAGAATGTGTAGTCTTACAAATCTAATAACTATTTTTATTATTTAAAAATTATTTTTATTTTCAGTTCCAAACACTTAACTTGCACTCCTTGCACCTCCTCCTTCACCCACTGAGAAGTCAAGAAATACAATATCCATTATATACGTAAAGTTATTTAAAACTTTTTTTCCAATTACATGTAAAAATTTTTAGCATTTTTTTAAATGTTGAATTTTAAATTCTTTCCTTCCCTCCCTTCCCTTCCCCCTCATTAAGAAGGCAAGCAATTTAATATAGGTTATACATGTGCAGTCATACAAAACATTTCCATATTAGTCATGTTGTGAAAGCAAACACACACACACAAAAAAAGACCAATAAGAAAAATAAAGTTAAAAAAAAGGATGCTTTGATCTGCATTGACTCTATCAGTTCTGTCTCTGGAGGTGAACAGCATTTTTCATCATGAGTCCTTCAGAACTGTCTTGGATCATTGTATTCCTGTGAATAGCTAAGTCATTCACAGCTAATCATCATACAATATTGCTATTAACGTATACAATGTTCTTCTGGGTCTATTCGCTTCACTATGCATTAATTCATGTAAATTTTTCCAGCTTTTTCTGAAAGCATCCTGCTCATCATTTTTTATAGCACAATAGTATTCCATCACAATCATATACCACAACTTGTTCAGCCATTCCCCAACTGATGGGTATCCCCTCAATTCCCAATTCTTTGCCACCACACAAAGAGCTAGTATAAATATTTGTGTACATATAGGTCCTTTTCCTTTTTTTTTTTAAATCTCTTTGGGATACAGACTTAGTAATGTTGTTGCTGGATCAAAGGGTATGCACAGTTTTATAATCCTTTGGGTATAGTTCCAAATTGCTCTCCAGAATGGCTGGATCAGTTCATAACTCCACCAATAGTGCATCTGTGTCCCAATTTTCTTACATCCCCTCCAACACCTGTCATTTTTCTTTTCTGTCATAGTAGCCAATCTGATGGGTGTGAGGCGGTATCTCAGAGTTGTTTTAATTTACATTTTTCTAGTCAATTGTAATTTAGAGCATTTTTTCACATGACTATAGATAGCTTTGATTTCTTTATCTTAAAATAGCCTGTTCATATCCTTTGATCATTTATTAATTGGGAAATGACTTGCATTACACATATGAAGTTAGGCAAAAACATATTTCCACAACAGACACGTTGTCAAAAAAAGCTAAAAAAATAAGAAAAGTGAAAAAAAAAGTTTCAATCTGCATTCAGAGTTTATCATTTCTGTCTCTGGGGGTAAATTGCATTTGTCATCCTGAGTCCTTTGGAATTGTTGTGGATCACTGTATTGATCAGAATTGCTAAATCTTTCACAGATGATCATCATTACAATAGTACGATACGTCGTGCTCAATATTCTCCTTGTTCTACTCACTTCACTTTGCATCAGCTCCTATAAGTCTGCCCAGGTTTTTCTGAAACCATCCCTCTCATCTTTTCTTACAGCACAATAGTATTCTATCACAATCATATACCATAATTTTATTCATTCCCCAATTGATGGGCATCCCTTCAATTTTCAATTCTTTGAAAAAAAAAGAGCTGCTACAATTATTTTTGTATATATAGGTCCCTTTCCTTTTTCCTTGATCTCTTTGGGATACAGATCTAGTAGTGGTATTGCTGGGTCAGAAGGTATGCATGATTTTACCCCTGCCTTTTTTTTTTTAACTTCAGCCAAAGTAGAATAGATTCTGCTCCAGCCTTATGTTAACTTGTACATGTCTTTCTGTTTCAAAGGTGTCTTGGCTTTTAATCCATTCTGCTATCCACTTCTATTTGATGGGTGAGTTCTCCATATTCACAGTTATGATTGCTGAGTATTTCCCTCTATCTAATTCTCTATATATCCTTCTCTCTTTTTTTTATCATTTTCCCCTCAAAATTCTATTTGTTTCTGACCACTGCTTCTTTTAATCTGCCCTCCCTTTTATTGCCTCTACCCCCTTCTCTTAGCCCATTCTTGGAGAGCTCTAGGAGTCAATGACTAAAACTATAGTTTAATTTCTTCATCGAGTCTAAGGAGAAGCCAAGAGGAAGAAACACAACTAATAAATGACACTGAAATTGTTTTTAAAAAAAAAAAAAAAAAAGCTTGTTCAGTCATGTCCAACTCTTCTTGAGCTCACGTAGGATTTTCTTGGCAGAGATAGTAGATATCACCAATTAGGTAAGATGAATTTTTATACCCACCTGAGTGTTCATGTGTATGTGTCTTCCCTTTTTTGAACAAATTCAGATGAGAGGTCCAAGCTTTGCCCAATCCCCATCCCCCCATCGCTTACCCTCCATTATAAAATCTTTTTCTTGCATGCCTCTTTTATGTGAAATAATTTTCCTGTTCTTCCTCTCTCTCCCCCCTCTTCCCAGTACACTCCTTTCTTAGCCTTCCATTCTTTTAGATCATGTCAATACAGGGGTGAAGAACCTGCAGCCTGGAGGCCATATATGGTCTTCTAGGTCCTCGGGTGTGGCCTTTTGACTGAGTCCAAGTTTTACAGAACAAATACTTTTATTAAGGGGATTTGTTCTGTGAAGTTTGGATTCAGTCTAAGGGCCACACTTGAGGATCTAGAAGGCCACATGTGGCCTTGAGGCCCCAGGTTCCCCACCCCTGGCTAACATCTATGCCCTCTGTTTAAGTAGACTCCTAACTCCCCAAATGATGATAAAGTTCTTAGGGATTACATGTATCACCTTCCCATTTGAGAATATAAACAGTTTAAACTTATAATTTATCACTCATGCTTACCTTTTTAGGCTTCTCTTAAGTGTTGTCAAATTTTCTATTCAGTTCCAGTCTTTTCATCAGGAATGCTTGGAAGTCCTCTATTTCATTAAATATCCATTTTCCCTCTTTAGGATTATACTGTCTGGTTGGTTAAATTATTCTTGGTGGTAATCTTAACTCCTCTGCCTTCTGGAACATCATATTCTAAGCTTCTGTTCCTTTAAATGGTAGCTACTAAGCTTTGTGTGATCCTAACTATGTCTCCACTGTATTTGAATGGTTTCTTTCTGTCTGCTTTAAGTAGTTCCTACTTGACTTAGGAGTCCTGGAATTTGGCTATAATATTTCTGGGAGCTTTCATTTTGGGATCTCTTTTAGGAGGTGATCAGTGAATTCTTCCAATTTCTGTTTTGCCCTCTGTTTCTGAGATTTCTGGACTGTTTTCCTTTATAATTTTAAAAAAAATATAATGTCTGGCATCTTTTTTTTTTACCATGGCTTGCAGGTAGTCCAATAATTCTTAAATTATCTCTCCATCTATTTTTGAGATCCATTGTTTTTCCTATGTAATATTTCCCATTTTTTTTCATTCTTTTGACTTTGTTTTATTGTTTCTCCTGAAAATAAAATTATTTATTGGCTCCTGGAGTCATCAGCTCCACTTGACCAAATCAAATTTTTAAGGATTTTCTTCAGTGAGGTTTTGTAACTTTTTTACCACTTGGCCAATTCTTATATTTAAGGAGTTATTTTCTTCAGCAAGTTCTAGTACCTCATTTTTACCATTTGGCTAATTTTTATTTTCAAGGAGTTCCTCTTTTACCAAGAGTTTACTCTTATTACCCAAGTTGCTAATTCTCTTTTCACAATTTTCTTGCACTGCTCTCATTTCTTTTCATACTTTTTCTTCTACAGATCGTATTTGATGTTTAAAATTATGCTTTGCTCTTTTTTCTCTCTTCCTTTAGCTCTTCTAGGAATCATGCTGGACTTGTGTCCAATCGACATTTTTTGAGGCTTTGCTGCAGATGTTTTCAAGTCATTTCTACTTCTGAATCTATGTCTCGAGCATTCCTATCACCATAGTAGATTTTTATGGTCAGGTTCTTCTTTGTTTTTTACTAGTTTTTTCAAGCCTATTTCTTATTTTGAACTTTATGTTACAGTTGGGATCTACTTACCTTGGAGGGGGGGAGGAGAGGGGAGCAGGGAGGGTATCCTGAGCTTCAAGTTTTTATGTCTTGCTTTTTTTCACAGGTATTTCAGGAGCCTTGTAAGTTTTCAGTGATTCCAAAGTGGTGAAATCTGGGGAGATGTGTGGTCATTGTTCTGGTCTTTGCTCTCATCCTTACCCAGGTAAGGTCCTTGCTCCCTTGTGAGCACAAATCCTCTCTACCCTGGGATGGGTAATGGGCAATGGTGCTGCCAAATACTGCTCGGTACTGTATCCAGTGCTAACAGAGGGGTCCTCTATAATCTCTTTCTGACCAGGTATTTAGTCCCCTTACCATCTCTGAGCACTGAATGCTCCTGGTACCATTGCTGCTGCCTCCAGGACTGAACCAGAAAAAGTAATTTACATCTGAGAATCTCTCATGAGGGGAACCAGAAACTAAGAGAGGCCCCACAAGCACAAAACACAAAACCGCTAGTCAGAATATACCACATATATGATAATACAAGAGTCTCAGAAGACTAATAAATAAAAATGAGTGCAAGAAAGCCTCAGGGGCCCTGTTCTTGATGTTGTATGCACAATGAAGACACAGAACTCCCACATGTCAATTTGGTGGCAGAAAGAGCCAAAATTATTGCTATGAAATTCAAATATACTTCCCCATGAGCAACAGAGGAGGCCTCAGCATTTGTGCTAATGTTGGAGACTTTGATGCAGAAAGATACAATAAGGATAGCTGTGGAGCACATGGACCACATTAGGCTCTTCCAAGTACTCAACAGACTGTACATAATACCATGTTATTAATGTCCCAGAGGTTGCCTAAGCAACAGAAATCAAAAACCAGTTACTTAGAAATGATCTGGTTGATCAGGGGCCTAGAAGGGGAAATTATGGATAGAGAGAGTAGGTTGAGGGTACAAAAAGCAGCCCCTGACAACCTGCCCAAAGGAGAAGATGGTTAAGAAGAAGAAGCTTGAGCCAGGTCTGCTGTCTCACAGGCTATTGTTCAGAGACATATTTCCCAGAGAGTCAGCTTCCAAAGTTAAAGTCATTGTCTCCTGGAACTGTACTGAAAGTGTGTACCCAAGGAAGGTGGGTGACATTTTGCTACAACGCTGAACAAAATAAGCATATTCACTCTAGGTATACTTAGGAAGCAAACCAGGTATTGGTTTTCCAGAAATTAAAAGGGCCTTCCTGGGCCTGGAGTCAGTAAGATCTGAGTTCAAACCCAGCTACAGATACTAGCTGTGTGATGCCAAGCATGTCACTTAATCTCTGTCTCAGTTTACCCAACCGTAAAATGGAGATAATAATAGTACCACCTCACAAGGTTTTCATTAGGATCAAATGAGATACTATTGTAAAGCACTTAATACATTGCCTGGTATGCAGTAGGAGCTATATAAATGCTTATTCCTTATCCCCCTAAAAGTCCATCAGACTGACGATGGAAAACAGAAAGAAGATCAGAGCCAGGAGCTTCCCTGGACCTTGAAGAACTTAATCTCTACTCCATCAACCTTTCCTAGGTCTTTTCTACTGGAACTAAAAAGATTATATACAGCAGCAATTGTGTGGACTAAATATATACTATTCTGAACACTAGATTCCACATAACAACTAACTTCTATTCACTTTATGTGGAAGACTTGAAAGATATACCTTCACAGTCTACATAAGGGCTGAGCCTCTATGGAATGAGGACTACTAATATATGGTTTATATTTATAGTACAGTCAGAGTTTACCAGGGAAGTTGAAAGTATGTGGAAGAAAGTGAACACCAAATCCCTGGAAGTCCACATCTAGCCATTTCTAGAGTTTAGGGATTGACTAGATCCAACCCCAGACTACCTCAGGTATCAGCAGAGTACTGCAGGCAGTGAATTAGGGCTGAATAACTGAATACTCAAACCATTATCGCTTCCTAAACACAAGTTTACCAAAATAATCAATTGAATTCAAGTCAACAAGCATTGACTAAGTATCTAACTTGTGCTAGGGATACAAGAACGATATAGGTCCTCACCTCAAGGAGCTTACATTCCATTAGAAAGATAACAGAGAAACCGAAATGAATGTAAAAATGTAAAAATTACATATAATTTGAAAGGGCAACAATAAAAAATTTGGGAGGCAGGGAAATCAGGAAAGGTTTCATGAGTGGCTTACTCATTGCTGTTTTAGGAATTTGCTTAAGCCCTTTTCATAATTCATTTTCTCTTTCCTTCAAATTGTTTCATGAAGTTTAATCACCTCTTCATGTTGTGAGCTGCCCTTCTATTACAATCATTTTCAGAATCACAGTTGTGCGTGGTTGCAATAAATGCTTGTTGGAAATTCTATTTTCCAAGTCGGCTGGGTTTCTCTACTTTTCTGGATCATAAAACCTCAGAGGACAGTGAACCTAACCAGTAGAGAAAATATTGTCTGTTCTATCTAGCCAAGTAGTAAAATGATGCTTAATCAGTTGAAGTCCTCCCTTCTCCTTGCTTATGGTGATAAATTCATGCCTGTGGACTCACCAAACTAAAGTTTCAAGGACAAAGTCAATTATGTATGAAAATTCTGGGAAATAAGCTCAGTGATTACTATGTGGTATGTTCCTTTCTTCATTCCTGCCTTCCTTCCTTCTAGTGAATTTCTCAACCCATGGAAACAACCTGTTGTTTATCTTTAGAGTTTATAATCGAAATTCTTTTCAAGAGAAAATATTTTAATTTTAGGAAAAAACAGACGATTAGGTAGCTGAAGACAGTGGACTATTATTCACACAAAATAAAAGGTTCTCTTCTATGTAAAAACACAAAACACCAAAAAGTGCTGATTGGTGCTGTCAGTGTCTAACATTCATAACAAAGAATAAATAATAGCACAAAATTCAAAAGTGTTTTGAGGTTTACAAAGCATTTTCCTCCCAATAATTCCAAGGTGGTCAGATAAATATGATCAGACCCATTTTCCAGGTAAAGAAATTGAAGCTTAAGGTAAATGACTTGTCCAAGGTCAATTAGCTAAGCCATCACATAGCTAGTAAGTTCCCAAAACTGATACCTGAACTTGGGTCTTTGGACTCCAAGACTGGGCAGTTTCCACTATGCCAGTCTGCCCCTCATAAAGAATGTGACTACATCTAGAAGGTAAAACAACATTAACAGACTCATTTGAAGAGCAACTTTCCCTCCCAAGTGGATACCCCCATAGTGCTGTCAGCATGATTTCAAAAGACCTTCCCTAAATTTCCTGTGTTCATATTTATTCACTTGGAAAGATCGACTTTTTTCTCTTGTAACTGACTGGACAGAAAATGAGTGAGATCTCAGAGCTGGCACGGTGACTACCTTTCTTTTTGAGAATCATGGTGAAAAAGGAACTGGGAAATTCCCCTTTGGCAAGAATCAAGGAAGTGAGAAAAGACAAAGAAGCCTTGATTACATGGGACACAAGCATTTCATTGACCAAAACTCTCTTAATCAAATGAGAGGCAATTAAACAGGTATAGTTGATAGGGCTCTAGACTTGAAGTCAAGAAGGCCAGAGTTCAAATCTTGCCTTTGACACTTATTAGCTGTGTGATCCCGGGTAAGTCACTTACCTTATCTCAGTCTCAGTTTCCTGAGCAATAAAAACCAAGACAATAATAGCACCTAGCTCACAAGGTTATTGTGAAGCTCAAAGAAAAAAACATATTTAAAATGCTCAGGAAACTTTTTTTTTTTGGTAGGGGGAGGGGACAAAGCATTTATTAAGCACTTACTATGTGCCGGGCACTGTGCTTAGCAAAAAACAAGCCAGACAGACTCCTACCCTCAAGGATCTTATATTCCAATGGGGAGAGACAACCCATCAATGAGAGCTGGAAAGAGTGAGAATGGACAGGGCAGGCAAGGTGAAGGAGAAGTCTGAGTGAGCTGCAGCATGGCTGGGGGCCTGTAAGCTGTCCTCAGAGAGGTGGAAAGAAAGGAAGGAAAGAAACAAGCATTTATTAAGCACCAACTATGTGCCAGGCACCATGCTAAGCACTTTATAAATATTACCTCATATTATCTTCACAACAACCCTGGGAAACAGATGCTGTATATTATCTCCATTTTCATTTGAGCAAACTGAGGCAGACAGAGGTTAAGTGACTAGCTCAGAGTTACACAGTCATTAAGTGTCTGAGTCCGGGTTTGAACTCAGGTCATCTTGACTCCAGACCCAGCACTTATCCACTGGCGCACCGAGCTGTTCCAAGAAGTTGGTGGAGTTGGATTCATTAAGTGCTCAAGATATCCATGGAGCTTAACGTGTTCATCTAGACTGGAAGTATTCACAAATTCAAAAAAACAGTTAGATCTGTTCTACCAGTCATTTGCGTGTGATCCTCAGTACTTGGATACATTTCAAGCCTTCAGCTTGTTGCTGGTGGGTCAATCAATCAGGTAGTGGCTGAAGCGGGAGTTGAGGCTGTGGCTGCCATGTCCCAAAGGTAATAACTGCTGCCTAGCTGTTGTTTGATCCCAATGGAAATGACCTCATAGAATATAGATTTAGAGGTGTAAGAGACCTTACATCTGATATAATCCCCTCAATTCACCGAGGAAGAAACTTAAGCCCAAAAATGTTAAGTGCTTTGCTTTGGTTACCCAGTTGGGATTGGAAACCAGCTCTTCTACCTCCAAATCCAGTCCTTTTATACTCCATGACCCATCTCCAACTGCCTCCATATTTTTCCATGAAGACAACTGACTGGCACATCAAACTCAACATGTCCAAAACCAAGACAATTTTTCCCCTAATACTCCTCCACTGCCTAACTTCACTGTTTCTGGGCTTGCAATGTTCACCATGTACCTGATTTTTCTTCTCTTGAGGTGACTTTGGATCATTCCCTTTATTTCACCTCTCAAATACAGCTTCCATGATACCTTCCTTCCACCACCACACCATCTAGGTACAGACCCTCGCAGGCTTTCCTACTCCCGTTCTCTCTTCTAATCTGTCCTTTATACCTCTGCCATTTATCCTTATGTATAAATCTAGTTACATCACATTTGACCTCAAAATGCTTCAGTGGTTCCTTATCAAGTCTCAAGTGAAGCTCTAACAGTCCTCTGCTTGCCATTTGGGGCCTACCACAATATTAAAGCATTTGATCTTTAATAGATCACAGAATTGGAAAGTTGGAAGGGAACTCAGCAAGCACCTAGTGGAACCTACACATGAAGGAATCCTCTCACTGTAACATACCTGACAAACAGTTGTCTAGCTTCTGCTTGAAGACCTCCATGGAGGGGAATCCACCATCACTCAAAGAAAGCCACTCCACTTTAGGACAGTGTGAATTATTGCAGAGTTTTTTTCTGAGGTCAAGCCAAAATTGCTGTCTTTGTAACTTCTGCCTACTACTTGTTTCTACCTTCTGGTGCCAACTGGAACCTGAATCATTCCTCCTCCAGTATACAACCCTTCAAATATTTTACTTGAACATAGCTATTACACCCCCACACATACATCTGAGTCTTACCTTTTTTTTTCCCCTCCACAATAAACATGCCCAGTTCCTTCAAGTTCCTCATGTGTCATGAACTCAAGGCCCTTCACCATGCCAGTTGCCCTCCTCTGAACACTCTCCACCTTATCAATGTTCTTCCTAAACTGTGTTGCCCAGGACTGAATGCAGTCCTTTAAATGAGTTCTGACAAGGGCATAGTGCAGTGAGATTCTCACCTCCCTATTCCTGGAAGCCCTGTCCCTTCTAATGCAACCCAAGGTCACATTAGCTTTTATGATTGCTATATCACACTAACGACGCACACTGAGTTTGCAGGGCATTAAAACTTCCATATGCTTTTAGAATTGCTGTCTACTCATGCTTTCTCCATCTTACATTCATGTAGTTGATTTTTTGTACCTTAGTATAAGGCTCTACATTTATCTCTATCAAAACCTACCTAATTGGATTCAGCCTAACGTCCTAGGTTAGGGGTTCTTAACCTGGGGTCCATGAATTTTTTTAAAAAAATATTTTAAGAATTGTATTTTAATATAATTGATTTCCTTTGTAGACCTATATATTTTATTTTATGTATAGAAAAGATGATTCTGAAAAGGGGTCTATGCCTAGTCTTCATTACAATGTTGCCAAAGGGGTCCAAGACACAGAAAAAGGTGACAAAGTCCTGCTCAGCCTGGTTTTGTCATCCAGTTTTGTGTCAGCTGAAAATTGTATGATCATACCTTCTATGCCTTTAGCCAAGTTACTGATTTTAAAAAAAACGTATATATATATACACACACACACAGACACATACATATATATATATATATACATATATATATATACACACACACCCACACACACGTGTGTGTGGGTGTATGTGTATGTGTGTGTTATAGAGCACAAGGCCAAGTACAGATCCCTGGGTACTTCACTGGAATCCTCCAGTCATGCTGGCACTGAACCTTGTGTCTGCCCATCCCCCCCCCCCCCCCCCTTCCTCACGTACGCCGCTTTCTGTCCCTTCTTTTCCTTTTTCTCTGCT
>NW_020944235.1:878909-892317 GCF_900497805.2 Vombatus ursinus | reverse complement strand
TTCTATTTTCTAGGGAAAGCACAATTAACTATCTTTCCCCCCAATACATCCTATCCACATCCATGTTATCCAACCCTGGCCTTTTACACATATTGTTACCTATGCTAAGAATGCACTCCTCTCTTTTGCTTGCTGAATCCTTACCCATCTTTTAGAGTTAGAGTTGAAACTTCCAGGAAGAGTTTCCTGATTCCATTTCACTGGTCAATAGGTATTTTCTCCCTTGTTTTTTCTTTCACAAATGTCTAACATACTAATCATGAAATATTATGTAGTAAAGTTATTTGTGTCTTCTCCCACGCCATGATATTGTAAACTCATTGAAAGTAACATCATCTTACTAAACTTTTTAATCAACTCCAGTGCCTAACACAAAGACAAGGTTCAATTCAGAAAAGATTTACGAATGTGCCATACAGCAAAAACTTGAGATGTTTGTTGAACGATTTCTTTTTTTTTTTTAGGTAATTGGGGTTAAGTGACTCGCCCAGGGTCACACAGCTAGTAAGTGTCAAATGTTTGGTCTGAGGCCGGATTTGAACTCAGGTCCTCCTGACTTCAGGGCTGCTGCTCTATCCACTGCGCCACCTAGCTGCCCCTCAATGATTTCTTTATAAACAATCTGTTTCCTATGCCAGATTTCTAATAACCAAACAGAATAAGCATGAAGAACAGTTAGAACAAAAAGAAATCAGGATTAATCTATAGTCGTTCAGAGAACAGAGAAGATGAAAGCCATGGCATCACAGTTGGAAATAACATTCAAAACCATTCATTCCAATCTGTACCTGAACAAGAACTCCTCCTATAAACAACCCTGAGAAGTGCACGAAGGCTTGCAGTGAAAGAGAACCTTGTTAGCTCCTAAGGCACCCACTTCACTTTCCAGAAGTCTTATCTGCTCTCTGGGCCTCAGTTTCCTTATCTGTAAAATTTGCAGGCTAAACAAGACAGTCTCTAAGTTTAAGTTGAGGCAGATAGGTGGCACAGTGGATAAAGCACCTAGCCTGGAGGCAGGAAGACCTGAGGCCAGATTTGACCTCAGACATTTATTTGCTGTGTGACCCTGGGCAAGTCACTTCACCCTGTTTGCCTCAGTTTCTTAACCTGTAAAATGAGCTGGAGAAGGAAATGGCAAACCCCTCTAGCATCTTTACTAGCCAAGAAAACCCCAAACGGGGTCACAAAGAGTCAGACATGACTGAAACGACTGAACAACAAAGCTTATATCAGCCATAAGAGTTGATAAGAATACAAGGTATATGAAATTAAAAATAATTTCCATAAACTTTCAGACCTGTTAAATATTTATTAAGCAACTAATGTGTAAAAAGGCCTCTGTGCTAAAAGCTGTAGGGGATAGCTTAATAGTATAAATGCTAAATAAATGGAGATGCCTTAAAAATACTATCATATATTTAGCTACTTAAGCCCTAATTACATCGTCTAATGGAAGATTGTATAAACACATTTGTTTGGTTTTCAGGAAACACTGAAATGCAGTCTGATTTCATTTGCCTATGCCCATCACTAGTTACCCATAGCGGGGAAGTGAGGTGGTGCAGTGGATAGAGCACTGGGCTTGGAATCAGGAAGACATCTTCATGAGTTCAAATCCACCCTCAGACACTACTAGGTGTATGACCCTAGCCCAAGTCACTTAACCCTGTTTGCCTCAGTTTCCTCAGCTGTAAAATGAGCTGGAGAAGGAAATGGCAAACCACTCCAGAATCTTTGCCAAGAAAACTCCAAATAGGGTCACAGAGACTTAAACACAACTGAAACAATTGAATAGGGGCAGCTTCCCATAGGGTTCATGCTAGACAGAAAGGTGACGCTGGGAAGAGTGAAGGGGCTAAGTTAACTTACTTAAATCACTATTCTATATGGTATCTCTGAGTAGTAGTATCTTTCATTGTTCCTCTAGGCCTGGAAGGCTTTCCCTCCTCACTCTTCTCAGAGAATCCTTCTCTTCCTGCAAAGTCATGCTCAAGTGCCATACCCAACAAGAGGCCTATCCTGAACATCCCCAGTTGCTAGTTCCCTCTTCCATTACTAGACAGATATAGTTAGTTTATATGTGTGTGTGTGCATATATATATGTATATATATATATATATATACACACACACACATATATAAAATCTCCCCATGTTTAATGTTAAATTTTGTCTGTATCTTCACTAACATATAGCAAGCATTTAATAAACACTTGATGAATTCAATTGAATTTCCTTATTTAAACAATTTCAAGATCATCTAGGTTTCAGTCACAAGTGCGTGTATTTGTCTTTGAAAGCTGCATGAGCAAGTGCTTCCCCAAGCAGCTAACACATCTTTGTTGCACTGTGATGGGCACCTGAACTCGAAAATATTTATGCCTGAAAATACAGGTTTCCACAAAACCAAAATGTCTCCTCAAAGAGACGCTTTCTCTGTTAAGCTGCTATGGAGTACAATGAAATATGTTACTGGTGGGTAGCACATAGGCATAACTGTACTTGTTGCTTCATCTGTCCCGTTTGCATTCCAAAATTCATTGTACTTGAACGACTGGCAGATGGAAGGGTAATGATGTTAGATGTGGGACAACATGGGGACTTTAAAAGTGAAGAAAAACGGAGAGGGCAACATTAGCAATATGTGGTCCCCTCTCTCTCCAATCACCTGGGTAAGACTACCAGTATCCAGGCAGTTTATGACTTGTGAAAGGGAAACTCCCTCCCACATGCACACTTACCATGGAGCAGAGGGACAGGCAAAGATAGAAATTATAGAAGTGCACTCAAAATATTGATTGGACAGTGGAGGTTCCTTCCTAGACATGAAAGCATCATCACATTCAAAATGCCACAAGACTAATCGAAGTGCTCCAAGTTCCTCCAACAAACCAACTGCCTGAACATCGTTCTATCACTGAAGTGCTATTCTGGGCAAAATGTCTTAGACAAATATGCTCTGGGAAGACAGAACTTTCTGGCCACCGGGGGTTCGAAGACTAGTTTGAGAAGGCTCACGGGGAATAGGAAATGTTTCTCCTGGGTATGTTAATGTTTACTTAGGTTTTATTTATTTCTAATAGTCTCATTAGACAAACTGTATATAACTATGCCTGTATACAATTCCAAGGAAAGAACAGTGGAGAACAAAGGGAAAATTTCAATAACATGAGTGCTTCAAGCTATCAATGTGACTGAATAATCCACATGCCAAAAACTACATGAGAATGAGAATCTGGTCCATCATATACAAAGGGAAAGAGAAGAGACAAGACTGATAGCTAGCTCTGGGCTATTACTATCTGGTGGTGGGTGATGCAGATGATGGGTGGAGTCAGTGCTTTGACAGACAGCACAAACTCTGTTCTCTACAACCAAAGTGGATCAGGCATTGGTTAGGGTGCCAAGCTAAAGAGGTTCTCCACCTCATTGGCCCCCCCAGCCTCCCCTTCCCTCCCAAGGAGTAAACTGTCTAGGTGTCGTACTCCTGCCCAAGTGGCCAGAGAGGGAAGATGCTGGGCTTTGTTAATAGGATTGTCTCCTCTTTACTCTCCTACCTTAAGAATCACCTGCTGTCCTGCCTCCACCATCACTGTCCTTTCATTGACATCAGTGAATCTTGGACGCACAATAAGCAGAAGCAGCTAGATTCCAATGTTAACATATCGTCAAATGCCAGTTACATTTCCAGTGGTTTTTGAAGGCCAAAGGCTTGTAGATAATAGAGAAGTCTCACACTTATGTATCATGAATACTTTATTTAAGGGAAGAAATGGGAAAGAATAAACATGACAAAGAGCAGATATATCACACCTAAACAAAAGAATAAATTGAGTATATTTTAACAGACAGGAAATAACGGGTTACTGGTACGGAAACAATTTTCATATCAGCTGTCTGTGCATAGACAACTAATTCATTATAGTGAAGACTACTAAAATTAATACCAAATCAGAAGAAATAATAAAATGAGAAGATCTGGCACACAACTAAGGCTACTTCAGTGTTGACACAGAAAAATAAATGGATGAAAGAATAGAGGTTGGCAAAGATTATCATGATATCCTAAGAAAATTTAACCAATGAAAACATATTGCCAAAACGAGTAGACCGGAAGAAACTAGAAACTGTGTCAGTCAACAAACACTTGTTTAGCTTACCAAATGGGGAGATGTAAAAACCAAGGACAACGTCAAGTGAGATATACATTCATTTGGAAAATCTCAGAGGGGAGGATGGTGGCAGATTGTGAGCAACATTATCTCATAAAACAGAAAGAACTGGTGAAGGGATGAACAAATTCACAGAAATCCAGACATTTAAGGATAAAACTGGAAGAGTACTTTACAGATGAAAAATGGGAAAGTACAAAGATTTCGATCCTTTTAAAACTTTCGCCCTCAAGGACAGTGGAGTCCCTCAATTGCTACATGAGGAAGTGGAAGTAGCACTAAAGAAAACAAAGATGGGACAAACAATTGCACTGAATTAACAGAAGTACGTGCACAGGAGGTCTGTACCAGGGGTAACACAATTTTGAAGGTATCAAAGAACTAATTCTCAAGCTATGTGACAGAGGAGAGCGAGAAGCTTGGGAGAAAAGTACACACTTTATCATTACCAACAAACAAAAAGGGGGGGGAGGGATTAACATTACATGACAAATTTTCCCATCACTACAAAGCTTTATGAAAATAATCTATGAATCCATCAAGCGATTTTTTTAATGAATGCTGGAGAACAGAAGCAGCGGCAAGCTTTCACAAACAACATTCCATGGGAGACTCTATTTTTAGAACAAACTGTTGATTGAAAAGTATAGAAAATACAACATCATATTGTCTTTTGTTTGTTGACCAGGAAAAAGCTTTTGATTCAGTGAAGTAAAATACTGCTCCAAAGGCTCCTCCAATCAGGTTTATTCCATGCAAATGTTGACATCAATGAAGATCCCATAAAAATGTAACCCCAGAGTTAACTTAGACAATTTTATATTATTAATATCAGGCAAGGCATAAAATAGTGAGATGTGTATCGTCAACGATGTTTGCCAATGTCATGGAGGATGGTCAGCCCATAGGCTCTACTGGCATTTATACAATGTCATGAGATCTAAAAGAAGGCCCTCAGCCCATTGAGTGGGGCCTATGTAGGATTTACTGGGGGTCACGAACAAGGATGAAAAGGTGAGAGTTGGGTATGCTCTGCATTGCTGAAGGGACTATCCAGAGTCATGACATCATAGATCTATCAAAGTGAATGCTTTTTAATCAAACAAGTCGGTTCTCTAGTTTCCAGACATACCCTCTGCCCCAACTCCTCCTTCTCTTGTGTCCTCAAACACCTTTACAATATTTCTCCCAATTGTTCACATCAAAAGTACCTGGTGTTCTATATAAATATAATGCCAGAAGTCTTTTTGTTGCTGTTCAGTCATTTCAGTTGTGTCTAACTATTTACGACTTCATTTGGCAAAGATCCTGGAGTGGTTTGCCATTTCCTTCTCTAGCTCATTTTACTGAGGCAAACAGGGTTAAGTGACTTACTCGGGTTCACACAGCTAGTAAGTGTCTGACACTGGATTTGAACTCAAGGTCTTCCTGACTCGAGGTCCTGCACTCTATCCACCATATCACCTGGCTGACCAGAAGTCTACAGTGTCTTTTAAAAAGACTCTGGCCTGTATGTCCAGGCAAGATGGCTGCCAGAACACACATTTCCCACACACTTCTACCACCAAAAATCTGAGATCTTCACCAGATGGAAATCCAATGAGAAACTAGAGTAATTGATTTCTGCCACCCCAGAAGTGCACATAAAATCAGCCAAAAGCCCACAAGCTGAGGAAAAAGACCAACAGCAAAACTAGTGCCAGGGCAGTGACAGTGAAAATAAACAGCCTATTCAAGGACATGTGCAGCCTTCGGTGTCTTTGTCCGAAGGCAACCAGAAAAAGGCTCACCTGAGAAAGCCCCAGTGTGGGAATCTTAGAAGCCCAGGCGAAAAACAGGGACCAACGTGGACATGGTAGTGCTGCCCAGGGGCCCCGAGTTCCCTAACACTGTCCCGAGATGCCACAGATGGCCCTAAAGATTCAGCACTCTGACCCTCAAATATCCAAGGAGGAGTGAATCTGGGAGAACCCAGAAGCCGCTGGGTGAGACCAAGTCAGGACAACTACCTCACCCGAAAGCACAGCTAGAAGTAGAGGCTGCTTAAGCTTATTTATTACCATAGTTTATTTTTCTTTCTCTTCCTTTTTTTGGGGGGGAGAGGAGAAGGTGAGAGAGCGAGATTATAGCAGATTCTTCAAAATAAAGGGACAATGTAAATACACACGCACATACCCAAGAACAGAAGGAAGTTCAGACAAAAAGGGCAGTTTTGAAAGTAATGTTTGGATTTCATTATATACTTCTTTCTAAAAAAAACAAATGATAGGAAATAGAGCTCACAGTTTGATATATAGTCGTTATGGGTTTTACTGTATATATGGGAATACTCTTTTTAAAGTTCTGAATAAAAACATAAAACTCTAGCTCACATGTTTTGAATACCACACAGTATAGCAGTGCTTTATTTCCACATGCAAGAGATTTACAAGTACTATTTTTATAGCATGCAAAAAACCTCGATTAGATCTGGAGCATGGGACAGCAACAGAAATTAGGCAGACTTACTTTGTTTCCATCACCATCTTCACAATGTTCAGAAACCCACTAATGTTTCAATTCCTGTGTCACCACCTAAGTAACATTTCAGCTATACCTGAGGCCACTCAATACAATTTAAAGTATTTAAAAACCATATATACATACATACATATATACACACATACACACACACATGCTTACTGGACTATTACAAAGGGAAAAATCTATGATCAGAACTCCAAATGCTTTCAAGTCAGTTTAGCACAATCGTGCACATATTTTTCCCTGCTTTTCATCTCTGTGTGTGTGTATGTAAGGGAGTTTTTATTTTGTTTTGTAAAGCAGATAACACAAAAGGAAAGGGAGATTAAGGACAATACTGTACATATGCTGTAATATAATCAAAGGTCCAGGTAAGTGAGTGGGTCCAAGAAAGAAATATAATAGCTGTTTACATGGAAAAATCTCCTTGGTGATATGATGTCAAAAAAGAAATGAAAAGGGTGAGCAACACAGTGTTCCTTTGCTTGCCCATGGTACATAAAACAAGGGAGAGGGAGAAGACACAAATATGAATATAAAAACAGAGGTAATATATGAGCTCCTAGGAATTCAGTTCCTACTTTTGTCCTCCGAGATTTTTTTAAAGCAAACTTCCCTGGGAAGTTATCCTCCCCCGTGTAGACCTCAAAGGCAGGCAAGCTTGTGCATTATCACCCCCATTTTACCAAAGCTTTTTTAATATTATAAAGAAAATGATTATTTCTAACATAAACACAGAAGAATGAGGTCCAAAACCCAGGATTCTACATAGGTGAGCGGGAGAAGGTGGAGCCCAAGCAAATAAGAGATGGCAGGTAGGCTGGGAGAGGGGAAGGAGACGAGAGTAGTGATCTGAGTTCAAGTCCTAGTCCTGCTACTTAACTAAGTTGTGTGTTCTTGGGCAAATCACCGGACCTCTCTGAGCCTTGGTTTCCTCCTCTGTAAAATGGAGCAAATGCTTTCTCTAAGCATATAACTCCTGAGTTCAAGTCCTAGTGCTACCACGTGACTAGCCGGATGTCCTTTTCTACCAGTAGACAAAAATTTCTCAAAACAGCTGCCCGAAGAAACAGGAGTCAGAAGTGGAGGAGTAACATGTACTCTCTCCACCATGCCGAACTTCCTCTTTAAGTATATAAAATTCAAGAGAGCAGTTTTCAAAGTAATATTAAAAACAAGCATTGGGGCAAGAGTTAGGCCCAGCTTTAAGGACAGTGGGAAAATGGCAGGTGAGTCGCTGCCTGCATGTCAGCCTTTGGGCAGAGGGATATAGGATGTGGGCTTAGGGTTAGACTGAGGAAGGGGAGGGGTCACAGCTGATACACCCTACTGCTGCCTCTCATCCAGATCACTTAGGCACTTTCTAAAAGTAGATTTACCCAAAGGGTAAAGAGAAGATATTCTTGTCCTTAAAAATACCTATATATCATAAAACATTCTTTTAATTAAAAAAAAAGCCATTCCTGGAGTAGTGACGTGCTGGAGTCAGAAAGACTTGGATTAAAATGATGTGTCTGACATTGAAAGTTGTGTGGCCACAGGCAAGTCAGAGAATCTGTTTGAGCCCCAGTATGTTCACTTGTAAAATAAAGATAACCGTTCTTGCAGTACCTACCTTAGGAAGTCTGTGAGAGTTTGAAATTAGACAAGATAAGCAAAGTTCTATAAAAGTCACAATTGGAGCTAAAGAATTTCCAAAGGCTAATACTAGGGAGCCCTAACATATGGATATGAATGACTTCTGCTGCCCTGTCCAGCTCTCAGAATCTCTGAATTTGGAAGGGTGCCTGCCCTGGCTTTGTAAAGCACAGGATCTGGAATGGGCTGGAAAGGGCAGAGGAATATACCCAGAAGAGGGAAAAAGCAAAAATTGGCTTCTGGCCTCTGACCATTCTGGACATAAATAAACTGTGGCTGGGCAAGTAGAGATGCAGGCAGGAACTAACTCATGGGACATCAGTCCCCATCAGGTGTCAACTTCAAAGGGATCAGTGCTATAAAGGTGCTGTAACTGTGACACTCTTCACTAGGAGAGTCAGGGAAGAAAAGTGAATTTCTTTGACAGAGTTACAGAGGTGGAAATGGGGGTGGAGGGTTGGATATGGTCCCATGATTTCCCCTTTTCACAGGTCTCTAATCCTAGATTTAACTAGAGTGAAGGGCAGCTAGGCAGTGCTGCAGGGCACAGAGTGCTGGGCCTCGAGTCGGGAAGACTCATCTTCCTGAGTTCAAATCTGGCTTCAGACACTTCTAGTTGTGTGACCCTGGGCAAGTCACTTAACCCTGTTTGCCTCAGTCTCCTCATCTGTAAAATGAGTGGGAAAAGGAATTGGCAAAGCACTCCAGTATCTCTGCCAAGAAAGCACCAAATGGGGTCATGATGAGTTGAACACGACTGAAATCACTGAACAGCAGCAACCTAAGTAGTGTGGGACCTAGTTCTCAACTGCCATGCAGAGGGAAGAGCCGATACTTCTCCGCCACAACCCCCATAACTCTCCTTCCCTCTCAGGTTCTTGCTGCTGGGCCCCCACTCTCTCCTAGTTGCCACCTTTCTCTTCTCCTTGATTTGGGGTAAAGGCTGAAGCCTCCAGGGCACAGGCTCCAGCATCATTTAGTGCTCTGCCACAATGATTCACGTGGCCTAATTTGTCCCAGGCACAATCCCTAGTTCACAGGATACTACATGTAAAGTTGGAAAAGATTTAGAAGCAATCTAGTCCTGCTTCTCATTTTCCAGAGGAGGAAAATGAGACCCAGAGAGATGAAGTACCCAGTCCATGGTCACACACAGGCTCCTAGGTCTAGATGTGGAAGAGACCACAGAGGACACTGAAAGCCAGAAAGGTTATGGTACCTTTCCAGCGTCACAAAGTGACACAAAAGCGTCACAAAGTGACACAAAAGTGTCACAATTTTCCACATATGCCAAAGATACTAGGCAACTTCATTCCAGAAGAAACTATAATTCCTAACTTTCTTCACAATTGGATTTTTTTTTTAAATGAAAGGACTTAAAACAGGAGTATGGTTTTTACCAGTTAAGAACTGAATTGCTATGTTAAAAGTTTTTGTAGGCAAGGCTATCTTTATGTGATGAAGGCCTAGAGAAGATTATGTGATGAAAGTAAATTACCAAAGGTCTGGAATGGATGATGATGATCCTTATTTACATGGTATCTTTTATCTTCAAGTTGCTTTTCTAATTCAAATATAACAAGCATATAGAGTTCCACATTAACTTTTCACTGAAGATATATATATATATATAATATATACATACACACAAATGTACATACGTGCACGTGAGTGTGTGTGTGCATGCGTGTGTGTGAGCGTGCGTGCGTGTGTGAGCGTGCACGTGTGTGCAGCCTGTATTCAAAAGACCTCCATTTTGACCAATTCATCTGTTATTACTTGAGATGAATGATACAAAGCATATTCTCGAGCTATCAGAGTACTGACATAGCATTTCTGGCTGCATATGGCATCCTTATTAAAGGAATTGTCAGTTTCATTTCTGGCAATTTCAGGGCATTATTGGAATTAAATGTAGTTCCCCAAGATCCACTGTCCATAATTTATACACAGATATTTGACATGTACTTATTACAAAATTTCCACAGGAAATGGCATAAAGAACTTAATATACAGTATATAATGTCTCATTTTCAGTCCTTGAAATAGTTTACACCCAACTAACATTTTTCTAGGTTACCTCACAATGCAATCTTTAGGAATCTCTCCTCCAGTGCAAGCTGACCTGACTAAAAACAAGTCTTCCTGTCAGTAGCAGACCTCTTCACTTCACTGTATGTACAAAGCAAGTCTGCACGAAACATAAAACTAGGCAACAGCTGAACTAGCATGCAACATGTGCTCTGGCAATTACGACAATTACTTTACAAAGGGGAAGAGGAGAAAAACTGCACTACATAGGAGCCATGTCTCTCTTGAAGTGGTCAGGGAAAAGATTCATCCTCCCCCTCCTTCCCACCTGTCAATCCCCAAGCATGTCTTAAGGGATAGAATCCAATAAAACGTCTTACCCCATGCAACAATAATATCATTATCTTCATCCCTAGCATTTATATAACACTTACTATGTGCAAGGCATGGGGCTAAATCTTTTACAAACATTATTTCGTATGATCCTCACAACAACCCTGGGAGGCAGGTGCTATTATGATCTCCATCTTATAGATGAGGAAACTGAGGCAGGTAGAGGTTAAGTGACTTGTCCAGGGGCATACACTAGTAAGTGGCTGGGGCGCACTCAGATCTTCTTGACCCCAGGCTCTCTGCTTTACCCATAGTGGCACCCCTTTGTTGCCTCTGCTTCTCTGTTTACATCTAATTATTTGTGTACATGTGGTTCCTTAGCCCCAACCCCTAGGATATAAGTTCAGTGAAGTCAGGGAATAGTTCTCTTGCCTTTCTCTCCTCAGCACCTCGAAGAAGGATGCTTGATCAATGCTTGCTGAATCAACCAGGCTAGCTTACTGACTCATAGCAAAGAACCAAGTCCCAATCTAGTATTCTTTCCATTGCACCCCACTGCACACAGTCACTCCCTACTGGAGGGAGTCCCTGCACTCAACAGTAAGATCATCTCTCTCCCTCCCCCTACCACCAGTCAGCTCACTAGCAATTTCTCTTCAGTATCTCTAATAGTCTATCGATAACAGCTTTATTTGTTAAAATCCAAAAATGCTAACTTATTTGTCTTTCAACCACTCCAGCCTAAACAGCTTTAGCTGCAGTGTAGTATGGGTGGAAAAGCCCTGGAATTGGGTGACATTGAAAAAGTTATTTAGCTCTTCTAAGCCTCAGTTTCCTCATCTGTACAGTAGATACGATACCACTTACCTCATCTACCTCAAGTCAAGAAGCACTGATTAAGCATATACTATTTGGCAGGCACCATGCTAACCACAAGGGATACAAAAAAAGGTAAAAGCTCAGTCCCTGCCCCCAAGGAACTCACATCCTCATGGGGAAATAATTAGGTACATGCAAGATACATAAATGTAAAAAGTGTAAATAGAAGATAATCTTGAAGAGGAAAGCACTAGCACCTGGGAGGACTGAATGTGGTAAAGTCCTTTATCAATCCGTAAGTGCAAGAGAAGTGGGAATGTGCATTGAGGTGAAAAATTCTTTTGTTCTGGTGGCCCGATTCCAAAAGAATGTTATCCTTTCAGCGTATTGGTGAGCTAAGCACAACGCGAAGTCAGCTCCAGGAGGATGTGCATATCTCCTTTGAAATAACAGGACAATCATGAAAGAGCTATAGTTACATGAACCTGGCTTATAACTGATGGTGTGACATTCACCTCTTGTGCTTGCCAAACAGTCCCCAGTTGGATTACTCAGGGTCCTGATTCACTTCTTCTTCCAGGCAGCCTGAGCAGAAAGCCCAATGAATTCACAGAACTTGCAGGATATCGATGGAAGGTAAGGGCCCAATGGTTCCTGACCTTGGGGGTGGAGAGAACAGTGAGTTACTGCAAAGAGTCCGTGAATCCATTCACACAGCAAACATTGGCATCTGGATCTCTTATTAGCTCTAACAAAATATGCAGTGAGACTCAGTATAATAAATAATAAGTAGCTAGGTCTTCTGTAAACTAAAGAATGTCTCACACATGTATATTACTCCTTTCCTAACATATGTAGACGCTGTTATGATTAATATAATTCAAATTCATTTAGAAAACATTACTGAACTCATCCTAGTTTTTTTGTAGTATATTTTCTCAATCAATAGATATTTGTAATATAACCACAAGGAGGAGGAGGAGAAAAGAGAGAAATTTCAATATTTTTCTACGTCAAAAAAGGTCCCCATACTCAAAAAAGTTTCTAATTAAGTCATGTGTGCCCGAGACCTGTTGGTCAGCAGTTCAAAGGACCACTGAAGATCACGTGTTACTGGCACAAAATGAGACTTCTGCAAATAATGGCAGGCAGAATAGTCTCATTAAGTCACTGTGCTAATTTGCTTTCTCAACTGACTTCACTTCCTTTTTGTCAATATCAATACAGAGTACCAGCGCTAAAGGTCATATTTTGAATCTTTACTAAAGCATCCAAAATGGCAGCTTGGCACAGTGGCCAGAACACTGGAATGGGAGTAAGAATAACCTGAGATCAAGTCTTATCTCTTACCTTATTAGCTCTACGGCCATGGCTGAGTCACTTAATCTCTGGAAGCCTGAGGCAATTCTCTAAAAACCATGTACTGTAGATCAGATACAAGGAAATCCCAGCTTTTGGCCTTAAAATAGTATTTTTGGGAAAGACTTTTTAATGAAAGACAACATTGGTTTGGCTTTGTAATGCTCTAATCTGCTACTATAATCCAGCAGGTTCTCCTGTATCACTGAAGGAACACAAATCCATGCTAGTGATAGCAGAGAGCAAAGAATATTCAATAGAAGAAAAGGTAATTCTTATTATTTCTCAGGGATAATTAAAATCTTTATTTTTTCTTAAAATACTGAAGAACCTACTCCCTTTTAAAGGGAAAAACTTACACGACAATTTTCCCCCAACTGCCTTGAAGTAAGGTACCATTTTTCAAAATTAGCTTACACACAGGCCCCAAGCAGGTAGAGGCTCCTGCACACTAAGCATGGCAAGAGGAAAGTGACCCAGGAGACCAGAAAAGAGTTCTTTTGGGGAAACCGCAGCCACAGAAATCATTGACAC
>NW_020944235.1:835765-878809 GCF_900497805.2 Vombatus ursinus | reverse complement strand
ACAGCATTATGGGCATTCAAGGAAAACAACATTGTGCAATATACAGTAATTCATTTTTACTGAAGCAGCAAAGTGTCAGATAACCCTCGCTGTAGCTGTTAGTATGGAAATAGAAATGACAGTGGCTTAGATTTTCCCCTTAACTAGTCTGAAAACAGCTCCCCAAAGCCAGAGGGCAAATGAATAACTATCAGAGAACAATTTGACTCTTTAAATCCAATTCAATCCAATCCAAGCTGATCCAATCCCAAAGGCATTTATCAAGAGCCCTAGTATATGCAATGGCCTGTTCTGGGTGTTAAGGACACAAGGTCCTTCCATTGCCGAAGCTTAGATTCCATGGAAGGAATGAAACATATAAATGCCTAAGGACATAAGGTGAGGAACGTTAAGGCCTGAAGGCAGCAAGTGGCACAGTGGACCGAGTGATGGGCCTGGAGTCAGGAAGACCCAAGTTCAAATCTAGACTCAGACATTTATGAGCTATGTGACCCTGGGCACAAGGTCTTATCTTAACCCTCAGTGTTCTCATCTGTAAAATGAGCTGGAGAAGAAAATGGCAAACCATTCAGGAAAATCCCGAATGAGGTCACAAAGAGTCAGACATGACTGAAAGGACTGAACAAGAACAAGAGCCCTAACAAGTAAGGGGATTAGGAAAGGGTTAACAAAGGAGGTGGCACATGGGCCAAGTCTTAACAGAAAGAGGCAGAGGTGAGGAAGGAGTACATTACATCCATATGGAACAACGACCTGTATAAAATTAAACGGAGACATTTCCATTTAAGAAAGGAAAAAATGGAGTTATTGTACCCATTCCTCTTCCTGTAAATACAGCAGTGTGCGATTAACTGAGACAAAGTAAAATAATTAAATTTATTGGTTTATACAATAAAATGTACAACTTTTTACATCTTTAAAAAGGTTTTAATCTGGCATATGTCCTCTTGCACGTGTCTTATATGATTTGGTACTAAGTTCACAAGTTTTGGCTACATATTTTTAGCTCATCACGCAATCACACATCATAGTGGATGGAGTATGCAGACCTTTGACAAGTAGTACATTTTCCCATTTCAGTCTTTACTATCATCCATAGGTTTTCAATGGGGCTTAAAAGTAGGTCAGTGTCCAGACCATTAAAGCATGTTTATCTCCATCACTTTAATGTCTTAACCCTTTGTGATATGAGCCACAGTGCAAAGTCTGGTCAAGGTATTCAATTTCTATTTCCTCTTAGGAATTTGTGCAATAATTCTTCTTCTCACATAGCTATATATTTATCAGAGCTCGTAATTTCCTCAATGGAAGAATGATTTCAGAAGCCCAATAGAAGCATAGAGAAAAAAAAAAAATCCCCTCCCTCCCAGTTTTTTGGAGTGTAAATGTTTTATAGTCTGATGCAGATATACAGGTCTTACAGGCTCATTTGGACTTCTGCTAACAGTTTTGATAATACTTCGAATGAAAAAGTGAGTTTCTACAGTAAAAAGGTTACTTTTTCCTCCCAATCTTACTGCTGTTGTGAAGTTAAAATGCTTGTCATAGGCAGCACGATACAAATAGTTATTTCTTTACTGGTCTTCTTTCTGTTCTTCCAAATTCAAGAAGCCTACAAATGAGGAATCATTCATTAACAAGCCCCACGCTTCCAGGTACTTCTGAAGGCTTTCAACTGATCCTGTTTTATCATCAGCTTTAAGGATCCTTGAAACACTTAACTTCCCCACATGAACATCTTCTGCATTATCTCTAACAGTAACTAAAGTGTACTTTAAGAGCTGTACTTTTAGCAATTTTCCAAGAAGTAACATCTGTTCTGGTTTTTTTTTTTTGGGGGGGGGTGCTAGGCAATGGGGTTAAGTGACTTGTCCAGGGTCACACCGCTACCGTCAAGTGTCTGAGGCCAGATTTGAACTCAGGTCCTCCTGACTCCAGGGCCGGTGCTCTATCCACTGCACCACCTAGCTGCCCCAATATCTGTTCTTAAAAATCACAAAATTAGGGGCAGCTAGGTGGCTCAGTGGATAGAGCACCGGCCCTGCAGTCAGGAGGACCTGAGTTCAAATCCGGCCTTGGACCAAAATACTTGACACTTACTAGCTGTGTGACCCTGGGCAAGATGCTTAACCCCAATTGCCTAAAAAAAAAACCCAAAAAAACATAATCACAAAATTAAAAACACAACAAAAAAAAATGAAGGAAACACATGTGTATGGTATAAAATTCAGCACTCAACTAACAAACAGTGAAAGTAAGGAAAACAGTCCATCTGGTCAAGGTCTGGAATGCCAGGCCACCTTAGTGGCAAGAGAAGCACATACACAATGACCGCTGTTGCCACCAAATGAAATAACACGAAAATTAGAGCTTGTCCCAGGTAATTCATATGTCACTGAATACACAAGTTGAACCACAGTTCTTTTTTTTTTAATTGTTTAAATAAAGTAATTGCTTTAGCTAAAGTAGACAAGACCAAGGGAATCTTTAAGGAGAATCATGCATGCTATGTTTGTTAGATTTCTCCATTCAGCGCTCTATTGTGTCTGAGCACATAATGTGCTACCCAGGTGGCAGATCTTGTTGACAGCTCAGTCTCAGGTTGTGATAAAAATCTTTCTTTTTTTTTTTTTTTTCCCCTTGGTGGAGGTGATTAGGAAGAGGATGATATATGGATGGTTCTCTAAAGCAGAGTTTTATTATTAAGTACTCTGCTAGTGGTTTGGAATATCACAAGTATGTCCTCCCACTCCCAAAATCTAACGACAATGAAGCTGTCACATGTTCAATAAATGAACTAAAGCCTGGCTTTCCTATTCACAGAACCACAGCAGTGAATATGAATTAATTATAGGAGCTGACATATAAAAGAACAATCTCCACCTCAGATCAAAAGGATCAGTGGTACTTAGATTGAAGATTTTGTTCTCTAACTTTTAAAAAACTTCTTCTTTCTTCAGAAAATACTCCCTGTATTGCTAACTCTATCTTACTCATTTTTCTTCTTAGCAAACAAGGCAGAAAGCCTTATAGATTTCTAAGAACCATAGAAAGATAAGTACTTGTAATTTGCATCTCCCTAATAGACTGTTATTGGAAAGAGCTGCAAAGTATATTACGTGACTGAGTCCTGTTCAGAAGCCTTTACCAGGGAGAAAGAACAGTAATCTCTGGCTCTCCCAGAATAAAGGACTCTGGGAAAATGGCTACTCTTGGTTTCAGGGGCCATATTACCCCTCCAAAGGCACTTTCTTACAACTGAGCCTTTTCCCTTCTCTAACACCTTCCTCATATTTGCTCTCAGGTTCACTTTAAGACAGATAGAATTTTTCTATCAACTATCAGGATAAGAGTCAGTCAATCAAAACTGAAAAAAAGTGTTTATAATTCTCTTTTAAAACATACTTGGCTGATTTTTGGAAAAATAAAACAAAATAGGAAGGGAGAATAAGGTAAATGTCTAGGTGATCCAGTGTCATAATCTGATTTTAGATTTCAAGTTCTTATCCCAGGATATGAATGTCACACTCCAGGTAGGCATGGATGGGTCACCACCTGGATTGGTAGAGGAAATAACCCAAAGCAAGAGATAACAGATTCATTTCAGTATTTGAGTATCCCAGAACATAAATCACTTCTACAGAAGTGAGCAGCCACCTTTGGATGCTGCTTTAAAAGTCATTTAGACCATTGGGGAACTAACTCACAGATACCTAGATTTAGAGGTGGAAGAGACCGAAGAGGTGCATATTGGGGAAACTCTTCACTCCCCATTCAGGAGAAAATTGAGGCCTCAGAAGGAAAGTGACTTGCCCCAAATCAACTTAGTAGAACAGTAGATAAAGTGCTGGGTGTGGAGTCAGGAAGGCTTGAGTTCCACTTTGGCCTTGGATACTGACTAGCTGGGCAAGTCACTTAACTTCTGCCTTCCCTGGTTTCCTCCATTTTAAAATGAGGATACTAATGGCACCTATGTACCAGGATTGCTGTGAGGATCAAGGAGATACCTACTGTTTGTAAGATGCTTACCACAGCTCAGGGCACAGAGTCCATCCACCCATCCATCCATATTTATGAAAATAAATGCAACTTGTGCCTTTCTTTCCTTCCATCCTGTTTGCACACACCCCCTGTGTTCACTGAATTCCTGTCACCATTTTGAGGGGGAATTTGGCCCCATGACCTCCAACACCTTACCGGGCCAGCCCCTTCACCTCAGGGTCCTTGGGTAACTGTCTAAAGTTATAAGCTGCAGGTGTGTGAGCTCATCAGCGGAAGGAGTTCCCTCCCAGGGAGAGCCCCACACGGGTTAAAATAAATTAAATCACAGGTGTGCCACCCCACCCCCACCCCCCCCCCAAAAAAAAAAAACCCATTTGTGTGTGCGTGGGGGGGGCGGGGTCGGCCTGACAACAAAGCTACACTTTGACTGACACTATGTGTTGACTTCTCAGTTCATCCGTCTCTGTTCTGTTCTGGTGGGTGCTCTGCAATAGAAAATGGCCCCCAGCGGCTGACTGCAGAGGGGGAGGGGAGCGTTCATGGAAGACGTGCCTTCCATCTATTGAACGTGGCATCCAAGCCCGGCTCTTTGGCTGCAGTACTTACCCCAAATGCCATCTTCTGTCTGGATGAGAGGTCCCCCGCCGGCCCCGCCGGCCAAGACCGGGGCTCCTCTGCCCTCTGGAAGCCAAGGCGACCTTTGCTCGGTGGATCCCTGCCGGCGGCCGCGACCGCAGAGGCGGATTCTCCTCCAGGGTGTCACTAAAGAAACACAGAGAGAGAGGAAGAGAGAAAGCACCATGGAAACCCCAGAGGTCCTGGCGCGCGGCGCTGCGGCCTCTGAAGCAAGGACTGGCCTACCTTTCACGGCAGCGGCCACCTGCCAGAGCCTCCCGCCCAAGCGCAGCCTGGCTGCCAGGGCCATGCCTACTCTTCCCCCACGTCACCTTCCGCCTAGTGCGGAGGGCGACAAGGTGGGGAAAGCACCTGGCAGCCCCGAAAGGGCCACCCTTCCTCCCTTCACATTTACGGGCCTAGCGCAGAGCCCTGGCCGTAAAGAGCTCTTTCCGAATACCTGCTTCCTGTCCTACACCCACACATCCCCCACTCACAACCTGTCTGAGTCATAGTTCCGCCCACCCACTTCCTGTGCTACAGCTATATGCTTCCCCTGCACAACTTGTCTGTATAGTTCTGCCCGTCTACTTCCTGTCCTACAGCTATAAGCTTCCCCTTCACCTGTCTGAGTAAACCCTAACTGGTAGGGCCTAACCCCTGCTTCCTAAACAGGAGCCACGGTCTCCCCCCCACACCCTGGCTGATATTTCTGACTACCTACTTCCTGTGCTACAGCCATACTCTTCCCCCTCACAACTTGTTTGAGGGGAATGTTCTGCTCCCTTGCTGTGCTGCCATCCTATGTTCTCACTCTTTCCTACAGTGAAATTCATCCCCCACACTTCCTGTCCTTTAGGGATTCTTCTCCTTGAGTCAGCAGCTGGGGGTAGGGGTGAGAGGAGGTCCAGGTTAGAGCCAAAGTGGGCCCCCTGCATGATCTGGACACAGAGAGAAGCTGCTACTGCTGCTTTTGCTGTGGGGGACAGAAAGGAGGCAGCACCAGCCTTGCTGCCCCAGGCTACCACTCCCTTCTCCCCACCTCCATAGGCTGCCCCTGGAGACACAGTGGCACAGGGGCCTGAGATGCCCCGGCCTTCCCAGACAGCTGTGCTTGGCACCACAGGAAACTTAGGGAGGGAACATTCTGGTTGAGGGAGAGAGGTGAGGGAGATTGAGGAGCTGACCCCTAGGTTAAATGCATCAAGCAAGCGCCTTTTTGCCACTGACATAAAGTTCAAGTCCCTTAGCCTAACACTCCAGGCTTTCCCCAAATTGGCAGCATCCTCCTTTTCTTTATCTTGTCCTGCCTCCCTCTTCATGGGCACCAAACACTCCAGTCTAAATGGACAGCCGGCTTCTCCTTGCCTATGTCCTCGCCTTTGCCCAGACTATTTCCCACACCTGGAATGTCCTTTGCTAAAATCCTACTCCGTCTGAGCACAGTTATTCCTTCAGTATATGAGTTATTCGGAGAACAGTTATTCCTTCAGTATATGAGTTATTCGGAGACCTTAGCTCTCCTTGGTGCTCAGGATAGTATTCTATGGATAGGAAGCCCTCTTCCTTAATGCCTATTTAACTGGAAGGTCAATGAACATGCCCTTGTCCATGAAAATACAGTTTTGTGTCTTTACCCAAACATTGACCAGTTCTGCTATAGTGGCACTTTTCAAGAACCCTTGTCTCCTGCTCAATGGAGGAATTCAAACTTAGCAGCTTCCTCAGCCCTGATCTTCTGCTGAGCCATCCAGCCCTTTCAGGTTTTGAAACTTTTCTTGAGTATAGCTTGCTGTGGCCCAGGCTTACTTCTTTCCAAGAAAACCTTGATTCTCTGGCCACACTGATTAGAGAATATCTACTTATAAATTATAAATTATAAATTAGAGTATAGAGAAAATCATACGGAAAGGTAAGTACAGGGTCTTTCCAAAGGGAATACTGACCCAAAGACCCCCAAGGGTAGAGAACATTGAGGGCATTTAAGCAGGGGTACAGAAAGTCACACAAGCCTGGAGAGACACCGTTTTGCACAGAGAAGCCATGTGCATGTTTATCTTGAATAAATAGAGGTAAATTGGGTATAGTGAGACTATAGGGCCTTGAAAACACAGAATGGAACATGTGCCATGAATGCAGGCATGTGTGTACGAATATAATGGATTGGAGCAGCTAGCTGGCGCAGTGGATAGGGCTCTGGCCTTGGAGTCAGGAGGACCTGAGTTCAAATCTGGACTTAGACACTTGATACTCACTAACTATGTGACCCTGGGCAAGTCACTTAACCCTGATTGCCTCACCAAAAATTGAAAAAAAAAGATATATTAATAAAGCTGCACTTTAAAAAAACACAAATATAATGGATACTTGCTTAACTTTACAAACGAATGCTAAAGTCTCTATTTGGCAGGTAAATATATAGAGTTAGCACAGAGCCTGGCTTTTAAGTAAAGGCTCCATAAATGTTTGTTACCTATTTGCTTCCAAGCTCAGGGCAAGGTTCTTGACTTTGCTGCTAAAAAGTCCGACTATGACTAACACTTGGGAAACACCTTCCAGAGAAGCCTTCACAGGCAGCGGAGAGCTGCAAGGGGTAGGGGACACAGTATAGTAAAAAATGCAATGAAGTGGGAGTAAAGACACCTGTGGCCTGATCTTGGCCCAAGCACAGACAATAGGTCCTTGGGGAGGACATTTAATCTCTCTAGCCATTAGATTCCTCATCTCTGTATAACGGGTATGTCAGATCCTGACCAGTGACACAACAGACCAGGTTTGATGGCTAAGAATAATCTCTATTTCACAGCCTTCTCCCAATGCAATTCAACCAGGACTTTTAAAGTCCCTACTATGTCCCATGCTGGAGATATAATGACAAAAGTGAACAGTTCTTGCCTTCAAGGAACTTTCATTCTACTTGAGGTAAAACAACACATACACAGATAAATAAATGCAAAATACATACAATACAAAATAATTTCCAGGGGCAGCTGGGTGGCACAGTGGATAGAGCACCGGCCCAGAAGTCAGGAGGACCCGAGTTCAAATCTGGCCTCAGACCAAACACTTGACACTTACTAGCTGTGTGACCCTGGGCAAGTCACTTAACCCAAATTGCCTAAAATAATAATAATAACAACAATAATTTCCAGGGAAGCACTAACAATTGGGGGCATCAGAAAAAGGTCTCATGTGGGAGATGACACAAAGTGAGCCTAGAAATGAGCTAGGTTTTCAGAAATCAGAAATGAAAAGGGAGAGCATCCCTGGCATGGAGCCTGTACCAAGGTATGGAGGCACCGGAAATGGGATGTCATGAAAGCATAACACTAAGTAGCTGAGTGTGGCTAAAATTCAAAGTTCATGAAGGGGAAGCCCCAGGTAACATCAGGCTCAGTCCATTTCTCTCTCAGCTCCCTTCTAATCATCCAGTCTGACAAAGGCATTAAACAAAACAGGATTATTCAAGGCAGTAAGGAGCACATAAAAGCCTCAGCAAAGCAATCAGGAAAGCCCCTGCCATCACAAGCAGAATTGTGGGTCCCAAAACAAGTGGAATGCCATACTGTTTCAAAGGCATGATCACAGTTTTTATTTTTCCATTGTTAAAAATTACTATATTGATTGTTTTGGGGGTAATAAAAAACCTTTGCATCCCTTTTTTAAATCCTACTTGATCATAATGGGGCATGATGGGATAGCTGGGTGGTGCTGCAGTGGTTAGAGTCAGAGCCTAGAGTCAGGAAGAGCTGAGGTCTTCCCTCAGACACTTCCTAGCTTCCTGACTTGGGACAAGCCACTTAACCTCTATTTGCTCCAATTTCCTCACCTGTAAAATGATGATAATAACAGCACCTGGCTGGCAGGGTTGTTGTGAGGATTAAATGACATAATATTTGTAAAGCACTCAGCACAGTCCCAGGCACATAGTAGGCACTATAGAAATGCTAGCTATAATGATGATGATGGTGATGATGATGATGATGATGGATTTTTTTGATGGACTGTTGAATTCTATTTGTGGCTGTTTTATTTAATATTTTTGTGTCCATACTCTATCCTCACTGTGTCAAAAAAAAAAAAAAAGCAAAGCCTCTGCTATATTGGGTGGACAGCATGTGGCCATTTTTATGTGAAGGCACAGACACAGACAAGAGTGACACAGGATGGGTAGGCGTGAATGGGTTGTGATCTTCATTGTTGGACAGAACAAGGAAACCAAGAGATTACTGATCCATTAGAATGCTCAGTATCGATTGCTAATGTTCATTAATGGTGGTGAAATATAGTTTTAGTTTCTGTCGTTGTCTTTATTCAGCCAGTGAATTGATACTCATATTGACTCCTAGAAGGAGGTGGGTCACCTATTATCTCTCTATGTATTTTGAAACAGCCATAACTGCTTGTGTTACTTGCTCTTTTAAAGTCCTGCAGAATTTACTTGTCAATATATCTGTGTCCGGCATCTTTTTGTAGGTCAACTCTTTAATGAAATGTCTGATTTCTCCTTCCGAGATTGTCTGTTAGGTTGTCTACTCGGCTGAGTGATGCTGGGCAAGTCAGTTTCCTTATATGTAAAATGAGGTGGTTGAACTCTATGGCCTCTAAGCTCCCTTCCAGCTCCAAATTTATACTCCTATGAAATTCTCTTTTCATTTATTTGAGCATTCCGTATTTTTGTATCTAATCATCCGTTTCTTTTAGGATCTCCAGGGTATAAGCATAGGAACTAAGTATAGTAATAACTGATAATTTTATTGACTTCTTTTGCCCTAGTTGTGATCTCTCCTTTCTTTTTTTTCTAATTTTGGTGATTTAGATTTCTTCTCTTCCCTTTTTTATTACACTTGCTAATTGTTGATCAATTTTGCTAGTCTTTGTATCATTTCAATTGTTTTCTTATTTTCAGTTGTATTGATCTTTGCTCTAATCTTGGTTATTTCTCTTCTATTTTCTGTTGGTTTGTTTCTTTGTTTCTTTTGTAAGTTTTTTTTAGGTGCAGGCTCAATTTGTTAGTTTTCTGTCTCTTCTTTATTAATATAGATATTCAGGATTATGGATTTGCTTCTAAATACAGCTTTGGCCGCAAAGAAGATGTTTCAATAGATAGTATCTACATTGTCATTATCTTGATGTAATCAGCTACTATTTTTATACTTTCCTCACATAAGCACAGACTTTGGGACTTGAAAAGGACTTAAGTGGCACTCTAGACTAAACCTATATGCAAAAGGAATCTCTGCTATAAAATACCCAACAAGTCTTCATCCAGTTACTGCTTGAAGGCCTCCAAGGAGATGGAACTCACTACCTCAAAGGGCAGTCCATCACACTTTGGAAGAGCTCTGATTATTCAGAAGTTTTTTTTCTTTACACCAAGTCTAAATTCTGTCTCTGAAATTTCTCCCCCCAGTGCTCCTGATTTTGCCCCCTGGGGCCAAAGAGAACAAGTCTAAACCCTCATCCACATGAAAGCCCTTCCAATAGTTGAAGCCTACTTTCATGTCCCTGCTGAGTCCTCTTTTCGACAGGCTAAACGTACCCAATTCCTTTAACTGGTCCCAAATGGCATGGATGGCCTTTTACTATTCTGATTGCCCCCCTCCAGATACTCTGGGTATCATATCCTTTGGATTATCATATCCTTCTTAAACTGTAGCACCCAAATCTGACCACCATTCTCCAGATGACATCTAATGAGGGCAGAGGATAGTGGGACTATAACCTCCCTATTCCTGGATGCTGTGGCCCCCTCCACGCAGCCCCAGATTGCGTTATCTTTTTTTTTTCATCCCCACCATATTCCTGACTCATTTATTGAGTAGACAGTTTTCTATAACTCCCAGATCATTTTCAGATAACCTGCTGTCTGGCGATGCTTTCCTCATCTTGTGCCAGTAAAGTTGATTTCTTGGTAGCCAAGTGTAAGACTTTACATTCCAACTTACTGAATTGCATCTTATTAGAGTCAGCTCAATGTGCTATTTCACTGGTCTCCAGACTTATTTGATCACCACTTTATCAGTAAAAAGCTATTGCAGCATACATTCCTTATGTGTATATTTACTTGCAAAATATCAATTTATAACGTACATTATAAAATGTACACAAATGAAATTAAAAAGGATGAGATAAAAATAAAATAATTTTGTTTCTTAACTGTATAAAACCTTTTTTGTTCTCTGTAAATGGTATCATTAATAATGATAAGATTAATCATACTAACAAGGTTTAGTTGGAGTAAAGTTTTTTTTTTAATATGCTTCATTATTTTTAAAATCGTGGTTTGATACTTTGTGATACAGGGATTCCAAAGTCTAGTTCTAAGTTCAAGTTTATGCTGATACTTGGTTTTACTGGCTGTCACAGCCACAAACAATACCTCACAGAGTTAAGTAGCTCCATATAGAAGAAGTATATCTTTGACTGTGCTTGCTAAATTAGGATAATTCTTTTTCCATCCCATTCACCACTTATGTACAAGTTTTTGTTTCCTAGTAATCTTCAATCTTCCCTTATTTAATCATTATGCTTGCAAAATAATCAAGAGACATTGCATTTTTCCTATTTACATATGGGTTCAAAATCAAATGAAACTTTTAATTTAGAAGATTCTTAAGCTAGTTACAAAATTCTGATTCCAGAAAGAATTTTTACAACCCATGTCTCTGATAAGGGCCTCATTTCTAAAAAATATAGAGAACTAAATCAAATTTATGAGAATACATGTCATTCCCTAAGTGATAAATGGTCAAAGGATATGAACAAGCACTTTTCGGATGAAGAAATTAAATCCATCTATAGTCATATGAAAAAAATGTTCTAAATCATTATTGATTATAGAAATGCAAATCAAAACAACTCTAAGGTACCATATCACACCTATCAGATTGGCCAACATGACAAAACAAGAAAATGATAAATGCTAGAGAAGATGTGGGAAAATTGGAACACTAATGCATTGCTGGTGGAGTTGTAAAATGATCCAACCATTCTGGAGAGCAATTTGGACCTATGTCCAAAGGGCTATAAAAATGTGCATACCCTTTGACCCAGCAATAGCACTTCTAGCGCTGTATCCCAAAGAGATCATAAAAATGGGAAAAGGAGGGGGCAGCTAGGTGGCGCACTGGTCCTGAAGTCAGGAGGACCTGAGTTCAAATGTGGCCTCAGACCAAACACTTGACACTAGCTGTGTGACCCTGGGCAAGTCACTTAACCCCAACTGCATAAAAAAAATGGGAAAAGAACTCACATGTACAAAAATATTTATAGCAGCTCTTTCTGTGGTGGCAAAGAATTGGAAATCAAGGGGATACCTATCCATTGGGGAATGGCTAAACAAGTTGTGGTATATGAATGCAATGGAATACTATTGTGCTATAAGAAATGATGAGCAACTGGACTTCAGAAAAACGTGGAAAGCCTTGTATGTACTGATGCTGAATGAAGTGAGCAAAACCAGGAGAACATTGTACACAGTAACAGCCACATTGTGTGATGACTAATATTGATAAACTTAGCTCTTCTCAGCAATGCAACGATCTAAGACATCTCCGAAAGTCTCATGATGGAAAATGCTATCCACATCCAAAGAAAGAACTATGGAGTTTGAATGCAGATCGAGGCATACTATTTGCTCTTTTTTTCTTCTGTTTTGTTTTGTTTCTTCTTTCTTGTGGTTCCTCCTATTGGTTCTAATTCTTCTTTACAACATGACTGATGTGAAAATGTGTTTAATAGGAATGTATATGTAGAGCCTATATCAGATTGCTTGGGGAGGGGGGAAAGGAGGGAGTGGAAGAAAATATAAAACTCAAAAGTTTATGGAAATGATTGTTGAAAACTAAAAATAAATTAATTAATCAAAACAAAGAAAGAAAATTCTGCTTCCAAATCTCTTAAGTGTGCAGAGATGAGCTTTTATAAGAACCAAAAATCAAATAAATATGGTAATTACAGCAAGTTACTGATTACCAAGTTACTGATAAAAATATTAAACAACAGACAGCCAAGGAGATCCCTCAGTACCTCTATTGGAGACCTCCTGCCACACTGATATTAAATCCTTAATGACTACACTTTGAGTCTGGTCATCCAATCAGTTCTAATTATATTATCATGTAGTCCATATCTCTCTATCTTCTCCACAAAAATAGTGTATGATATTTTATCAAAAGCTTTGCCAGGCAACTCTGAGTAACCTTGCCCTCATCCCTAAGTTTAGTGAATACAGTTAGTTTGGCATGCCTTGCTCCTGACTCAGTCATTATTTAAGGTTATTTTTTTTTATTTTTTCAGAGTTTATTTTTGTTTATTGTATCATTTTCTGTTAATAATGTTGTTGAATTATGCTTTGTAAATACAATGTCTATAATCTTTGCTTTTTATGTTTTTTACATTTGCTAATGATCAGTTTTTGTGTATGTTCTAAGCATGCTCAAAAATGGTTAAATTTTTTTCTTATCACTAAGTTTTCACTATACACATGTTGGGTCTAGTTAGTTTACTACACCGCTTATCTTCTATAATTTGTTCTTTATCTTTTGGGGGGATTTATAATATACTGATAATAGGCTATTAAAATCATATAATGTTATCTTTTTCTAAAAAACATATATGTTTCTTGTAAGTCTGTGAGCTTTTCATTTATAAATTTTGCTACTGAACTATTAGATATATGCATATTTAAGATCTGGCCATAATGTGATATATTTTAAAAGAGCCTACCATTTGGAATCTTTTTATAGAGTTCTGGATTTTCATTCTGATGTTTTGCTTTTTCTGGTGTTTCCTAATAGCAGTATATTCAATCAACTAACATTTATTAAGTGCCTACTTTGTGCCAGGATACAAAGACAAAAATCAAAGAATCCCTTTCCTCAAAAAGCATACATTCTATCAGAGGAGATAACATGTACCCATGTAAGAAGATGGTGAATAAAAACAAAAATAAATCCAAGGTCTTTTTGAGAAGGAGGGAAGGGTTTAGAAGCTAGGGGTGTCAGGAAACATTTCATGTCAAAGGTGGTGCTTGAGCTGAGTCCTCGAAGGGCTAAGATTCCAAGAGACATAGACAGGGGCCATAGGATGCTCTGTGTGAGGAAGAGGAGGAAGGGCAATTTGACTGAGTCCTGGAGTACAGGAAGGGGAGTCATATATGAGACTGAAAATGTAGGTTGGAGCCAGGTTGTGAAGGTCTTTAAAAGTCAAACAGAGGCGTTTATATTTTATCCTACAGGCTATATGGAACCATTGGAGCTTTACTAAGTACGGGAGTGACATGGTCAGATTAGAACATAAGGTAAATCATTTTGGCAGCTGAATGGAATGTGGACTAGAATGGGGAGAGGCCTGGGGCAAGGAGCCAATAGAAAAGTCATTGCTATTGTTCAGGTGACAGGTAAATGAGGGTGATAACTGTGTGAGTAGAGAGGGGTCAGAAATGAGAAATGTTGTAAGTTGCAAAGGGGCAGCTAGGCAACTCTGCAGTGAAGAGAGGGCTGGGCCTGGAGTGAGGAAGACTCATCTTCCTGAGTTCAAATCTGGCCTCAGACACTTACAAGCTGTGTGACCCTGGGCAAGTCACTTCACCCTGTTGGCTTGAGTTTCTTCATCTGTAAAAGGAGCTGGAGAAGGAAATGGCAAACCATTCCAGCATCTTTGCCAAGAAAACCCCCAGTGGGGTCACAGTGACTCAAACAGGACTGAAAACGATTTAACAGTAGCAACAACTCTGAGTTGGAAACAGCAAGACTTAGTAACTGACTAGATATGCGGGAGTGAGGGAAAGTGAGGAGGGTTCAGAACCTGGAAGACCAGAAGGATGATTATACCTTCAACAGAAATAAGGAAGTCTTGTAGAGGGGTGGAAACGATAATGAGTTCAGTTTTGGACATGTTAAGATTGATTCTGAATTCACTCCATTTGTAGTTAGCATTGCAAGGTGAGATTAGTCATGCTATAGGAACGGAATACACACTTCTTAATTCTTATTATTTCTATTATTAGTTCAAATTTAACAGAACCTTCTATCTTATGCATTACACCACTGCTTCTCTGGATCTGATATTAGGCTCATACTTCTTTTTAAACTTATTAAAATTTATTTTTAACATTCTTTTTTTAAATTTAAGTTCTAAATTTTCTTCCTCTCTCTTGCCCCTTCCTCACACATTGAGAAGACAAGCAATATGTTGATTATATATGTAAAGTCATGGAAAACATATTTCCATATTAGCCATGTTGCAAAATAAAAAAAAGAAAAATAAAGAAAATGGCAAAAGTGTGCTCCAATATGCACTCAGATTCCACCCAGTTCTCTCTCTGTAGGTGGATAGCATTTTTCATCACGGATCTCTTGGAATTTTCATAGATCATTATATTGGTCAGAGTGACCAGGTCCTTCACAGTTGATCATCACTACAGCATTGCTCTTACTGTGTACACTGTTCTCCTGGTTCTGCTCATTTCGTTTTGCATCAGTTCGTATTAGTCTTCCCAGGTTTTTCTGAAAGCATCTTGCTTGTCATTTCTTATACCACAATAGTATTCTATCACAATCATATATCACACCTTGTTCAGCCAATCCCCAATTGATAGGCACCATCTCAATTTCCAATTCTTTGCCACCACAAAAATAGTTGCTATAAATATTTTGTACATATAGGTCCTTTTCCTTTCTCTTTGATCTCTATACAGACTTAGTAGTGGTATTGCACAGTTTTATAGCCCTTTGGGCATAGTTCCAAATTATTTTCCAGTTCACAAGACCAACAGTACATTAGTGTCCCTATTTTTCCATATCCCTTTCACCTATTTATCATTTTCCTTTTCTCTCATATTATAGGATAATGCTTTTTAATTCTATATGTATTATATTCCAATTTCTTTGGTTCATCTGTATCCTCCTTGAAATGTCTTACATGATACTATTGTCCAGTTCTTCCAAAATTTTCTCTACTTCCTTATCTTTAGCAGCAAATGGTGACACACAAGTTGCTATTTTCTTCATATTAATCTTTCTCCTTTCTTTTATTCTGAGCAGAATCCCAAATTCTAGAGTGGGAAGGGACCTTGGAAGCCATCTTTAATGTCAAGGATAACTGGTCATATAGGCTCTGCCTGAGCAATGCCGGGAAAAATGGCCATGTGTCCTGTGCCATGATGATGCTTTCTTGTTGCCTTAGGGAATAGAGCAAATACAGTTTCATCAACCCTTTAGTTACCTCTCTAAGAAGAATCTTCCATTTTTGCTGCAACTTCCTCATGCCCTTTGGCTCAATTTATAGTAAGAATGTCAATCAGATATTGGGTCTTTTCTTCTAGTTGGGTATAACTCATTGGCCATTGGGTGGTAAATATAACAATCGTTAAATTACTTTTAGCAGACATTAGGATTCTTAACACCCTCTCTCACTATCATTAGAGCAGAAATTTGGAACTATTTGGCATTTTTATTTGATTTAACAATGGCCATGGTAAAACAAAAACAAAAATCATCAGTTTGTGGTCATATTTCTAGCATTGAGTATTTAGATAGGCTGATCCATAGACAGCTAACACAATCTATCTCCAGGACCAAACTAGGAGAGGAAGGAGGGACCAAGCACTTATTAAACACGTACTGTGTGCCAGGACTTATGCTAAGTGTTTTACAAATATGACCTCATTTGATCTGGGAGCCTATCTAGATATAACCTGTAAGAGTTTGTACTCTACTGGTATAACCTTTGGGAATCCAGTACCACATCCATAAGGAGAGTTTACAAGCGCTAGATGGTAATATAGTTATATCGATTTGTAAGTGTTGGAAGACTGGGTCATTGACAACCTGGAGGGATGGTTCTGATAAAGGGAGAGCTAGACACCTCTGCCTTTGATCGGTCCTATTTGTTTTTTTTAAACATTTTTAAAAATTTATTTTATTTTTAATTTATGGAATAAAGCAAGCATTTCCATAACATAGTATAATAATAATAATAAAAGATGATCGCACATGAAACTGCAAATCTAACATTTTTTAAAATTCTGAGTTCCAAATTCTTTCCCTTCTTCCCTTCCTTAAGAAGGCAAGCAATTTGATATAAATCCAGGGGCTGGGAAGCTGTGGCCTCGAGGCCACATGTGGTGCTCTAGGTCCTCAAGCGTGGCCCTTTGAGATCAGTCCTATTTGATACTTTGTGTCAGTGACTTGGTGGAGACTACAGAAGAATGCTTATTAAATGATCTGCAGTTGGCACTAAGTTGGGAAGGAGAGTTCATACTTTAAATAATGAGAAAAGAACCAGAATGCACCAGTTATGAAGCTCCTCACTCAAATAAGCAGAGATCTCTGCAATCCAACTATTTTTTTTCAATATTTTTGTTTGTAGTGCACTGATCAGCAGTTCTAGACATATATACATTCTTCTTATTCTGGAGATGAGCCAGGGTACAAAATTTTGTTGTTTGCTGTTCAGTCATTTTCCAGTTGTGTCTTCCGACTCTTCATGACCCTGTTTGGGGCTTTCTTGGCAAAGATACAGGAGTGGTTTGCCATTTCCTTCTCCAGCTCATTTTGCAAATGAGGAAACTGAGGCAGACGGAAGTGACTTGCTCACAGCCAGGAAGTGTCTGAGGTCAGATTTGAACTCAGGAAGATGAGTCTTCTTAACTCCAGGCCTGGAACTCTATCCAATGCACCAGCGAGCTGCTATGTGGTTTATTCTATACTTCTACATGTCATGGTAAAGCATTTATATCTTGGAAAATGTCATGCTTCTAAACAACCATGTCAGCTCATTTGACAAAACACTACAATTTATTTTTCCACTTTGGGGCCAATTTTTAAAAAATTCTGAGGAGTATTGGCAAAATAAAGCAATGTTTCAGGAAGCGACCATTTTATGTGGTTGTGTCCCAACTGCCAAAGCATGTGTATCTCAATAGCAAGCATTTGGTTGCAGTTTCCAGCTAAACAAATGGAGACAATTTGCTTTAATCACAAGTTAAAACAGTTTAGGGCTAAAAAGATGACCAAATACTGGCATAGGTCAGTAGGCTCTTACCAAGTGACTCATAGAAATTTCTGTTAATACATTGGTGCAGTAGAGACAGTGCACATGTTTTCAAAGCTATTTGCCTAGCACAACCTGGCCAGATCAGGAACATGCCATTCAAGGGAACTTGAATTCATCTGCAAGGACTGAAGCATTTTGGAAACATGCAAATACATTTTTCAAAAACTCCATTTAAGGGATCTTCACTGTTAGCAACTGGATTGGGGTTGTTGGAGGGCTTGGGAAATATTTTGAAAACTCTTGCCTACTATCCCAGACTTCAAAAGATCATGGCTCTAGATCTGATAAGGAACAAAGGATTCCTTTAGTCCAGGGTTTCTTAATCTTTTTGATGTCATGGACTCTTGTGGCAATCGGTGAAACCTATTAACCCCTTTCTAGAACCATGTTTTGAAATGATTGAAAGAAATGCTAAATTTTAGTCAGAGGTTAGTGAAAATTAAAAAAAAAATTGTATCCAAGTTCACAGACCCCTTGAAATTCATGGATCTTTGGGGATTTTATGAACCCCCAGTTAAGTACCCTTGATCTAGTCTAACCCTTAAATTTTCTAGATGAGGAAACAGAGGCCCAATGAGTTTCCGTTACTTCCCTAAGATCAGACAGGTACTATTAAAAGTGGGATTTGAACCCAGGTCCTTTGTATTTGGCAATTTAGAAACATGTTAACTCCTGCCACTTAGCATTCTTCAGACAGCTTCCGAAGTGGTAAACTGTCCCCCAGCTTCTCTCCCAGGCACAGGTAAACCAAGACTTCATTTAGTGTTGACTCTAGCTATTTGTTAGTGTTTACTGAACTAAGAATTCCAGCTTCTACATAGGCATGTATCACATCTCACTTAAGTCTTGAACAACACAACACATTAAAAGAAACTGTCCTCTGTGTTCTACAAGTAATTTGGTACTTCAGGGAGATATAGTTTTAATGTGAAAGAACAGGAGTTTCTACTTTTTTAGTGTATTTTATATACAACCTCTTCTTCACCTTATTACAGTCAGGATTGAAAAATGGAAATCAATGATTGTTCTTTTCACTTTTCTGAAAAATGCATTTCCACCAGAACTTCATTTTCCCAGTCGACCTATTATAGTTTGTGAACCAATCATTAGCAGCCAAGGTAATTCCTCTGGCCCACTGCATAGCTCATCATCATCAAAAACATTTCTAAACCACAGCCCCCTCATCCTTTTGTGTAACAGCTGCTCCAAAGACCCAATCATTTACATCTGGGAGTCTTCAGAGCAAAAAAAGAGAGTAAAACGTGAACCAAGGCCAGCACATTAACACCCGCAGTTCTTTTGTATCTTCACATGCAACGTCTTGTTTTAGTATGAGGCAATGTAACAATGTCAAGATCAATCAGAAGAAACTGGGGATGTTTACCCTGGGGAAGAGAAGGTTTAGGGGGTACTCCAGAGCTGTCTTTAAGTCTTTGAATGGCTAACAAAGTAAGAGGAATAGGACTTGCTCTGTCGACTCCCAGAGGGAGAAGAGAACCAAAGAATAGAAGTTGCAAGGTGGCAAAGTTAGGTTTGATGTCTGGCCCTACCTCTTGGCAATTAGTGCTAGCCAAAAAATAGCCTGGGATGCTTTGGGAGATAGTAGGTTGTCCTCATTCCCAGAAGGCTCTCAGGTATGTGGTAGACACCCTAGAGGGCCTCTGAGGGGCCTTCTTTCTCTGCTGTAGCTTTCAGGAGCCACCCATCCCCACCCCACACAGCATACCAAGTGCCTGGCGCTTCTGTTGAACCGTGACATTCCATAGGCAAGACCCCAGGAGGGCTTCCCAGAACAAACTCTGGGGCAAATTGCTCAGCCCACCTGGACCCTTGTCTGCGAGTAGTTTACATTTCTATTCAATGTTGCTGTGAGATAGATGATGCTCCTAATATTGTTTTCCTCATTTTACGGAAGAGGAAGCCAGGGCTCAGCATCATGTGACTTCACCATACTACAGTCTGTGATGATGGTTATGTTGGTCCCTGCTACTGCTACCTGGGTGACCTTGGGCAAGTCAATTCCCACCTCTGAGCTGCCCTCTCAGGTTTTTTTTTTCCTCTGTTGGACTAGCTGAGCTCCAAGGGGCCTTCCGGCCTTAATTTCAGCAGTCCTGGGGCTCCAGGTCCAGAGCTCTATTGTCCCCAGCGCTCATGAACCACATGTGATGAGGTGGCCCAAATCTGAACAGCTCTAAGAACCAAGCAGAGACTCGGGCTGGGTTTTATCTAATAAGATCCAGGAGCACATGGGTTTTATATTTCTCCTGGATGCATTAAGGACCCAAAATGTCATTTATCTGATCTCAAATGTCTCTCGCCGTATGAAGCCTGCCGCTTCAAAATGAGAGTAAGGGGGATCAGTGCATTTCTGAGAGTAGAAAGCAATACTCCTGGGCTGCTTTTCAATTCATAGATTTATTTCCTCCAGCAAACAGGCTAATGGATCAAACTGGTGATTATCTCTCTGAGCATTCCTTTCCACCTTGAATTTACATAGCACCTAATTACCCCAGCTTCTCAGCACTTTCAGGATGGAAAATAAAGATCCCAAGGCCTGCTTGTTGGGTGCTCTCGGGCAAAGTGTTTTGCAGAGCAATATAGGGTCTTGCCCTCCAAGGCAGCCACCAGAGCCTGGAACAGGCAGAACCTAAAGAAGGAATTGAAATATAGACTAGATACACAAATAGACAGGATTTATTTGCTCCATCAATCATCCCCACTCTCTCTTTCATCTTTAATCTCTCTCTCTCTCTCTCTCTCTCTCTCTCTCTCTCTCTCTCTCTCTCCCCCCCTCTCTCCCCCCCCCCCTCCCCTCTCTCTCTCTCTCTCCCCCTCCTGCTCCTTCTTCTCTGCCTACAAACAGGCTCTAGCCTAAAAAAAAAAAAAAACAAAAAAAAACAAGGCTAATGCCAAATAGCTCCTGCAGGCTCTCCTCCTTCTCTCCTGTGGATAACCACCAGGCCTTTGGAAAGAGGAGGCCCCCCCCCCCCCCCCCGCCCCCCCCCCACTGAAGGCCCCCCCCCCCCAGCCCCCACCCCAGTTGTGGCCATCTTTCCTTCCCTATGCTCCCCCCACTCTCCAAAGTCACTACTCACCCCTGACTTGCCCCATTTGACACTAGTGACCACTCCATTCTTCCCGCCATGATGGCCTCTTTGCTAACTGCTCCTTCTTTTGCACTTTCATGGTACACTGGAATGAGCTTCTGATAAAGGGAGGTGGGGATAGAGGGCCTAGCTTCAAATCCTGGCTTTATCTGAGTATCCTTGGGCCAGGCACTTTAACTTTCTGGGCCTCACTTTCCCCCTCTGGGAAAAGGAGTTGGAGTAGGTGAGCTGTGAGGCCTCTTCCTTCTCTAGCTCTATCAGCTTCCTGCCCTGTGATGCCTAACAAAGGTCATGATCTTACAGAGCGGGAGAAGCCAATGAAGGAGGTTAGTATAAAAAGAACAAACAAAAAACGTGTTTTCTGCCAGGAAAGTTGGCTCTCGGCAAAATGTGGAGTTGGTGTTGTTTATCTCGAGTATCCCTGTTACTCCATTCTGTGCCCTTTTCCTAGGGGTAGCATGATGCCATGAGAGAGCCCTAAACAGATCAAATTGGAAAAGAAGGGAGGGATGTTACTGTATAGCATGGCATGGCAGAAAGAACTCTGAATTTAGAGCCAGGACAGCTGGGTTAAAGTCTTCATTTTGCCACTAATCGGATATATGACTTTAGTTAATCTCTTTACTCTAAGACTACTTTCTAATCTGTAAAATGGAAACAATAATGTTTGCATTGGCTACCTCTGGGTAAGAACATTGGGAGGAACAAAAGAGATAAATGCTTAGTGCTTGGGAAACTGTAAAGCAGTATATGAGAGTGTGGGAGGGAACTAGGTAGGTTCAGGGATAATTATAGCCAAGTAGCAGAGGGGTCATGATTCACACACATGTTGAAGCAGTATTCATACCCATAAAATTACAGGTCCTAGAACTAAGAAGTTACTGTGAGTCTGTCATAGGACAATATCTGCAAGACCTTCTCTGTGAATTGGTTCTGTCAGTTTTACATTGAGAAATTAAACTAAATTAAATGTCTTGCCCCTAAAGAAAAGAGAGAAGACATTTTCTCTCTTTGCAGGAGTGGAGGATGATGGGTGTAGGTACCACATACAATATCTGTCTTATTTTGATATGTTTTACTTTTGTGGAATTTTTTCTTCCTATTTTCATTGTTTTTATAAAGATGGGGAGAATATATTGGGAAATATAGGTGATGTAAAAACAAAATATACCAGTACAATTTTGTTTAAGAAAACATGAACTAGGGGCAGCTAGGTGGTGCAGTGGACAGAGCACTGGCCCTGGATTCAGGAGGACCTGAGTTCAAATGCGGCCTCAGACATATAACACTCACTAGCTATGTGACCCTGGGCAAGTCACTTAATCCTAATTGCCTCACAAAAAAAAGAAAAGAAAAGAAAACATGAGCTACATAGTAAAAATCCCCTCTACCTGCCAACCACCTCCTACAAGATCTAAAATTCCCTCTCTCATTTGGGGTTTCTGGAAACTGGGTTAGGGGTTTATCTGACTACCTCATCAGTAGGCATTGCCACCTCATAGAAGACAAGGCCCAAGAGGAGTAAGACAAAGGACAGGTAAATTTTAAAGTGGAGAAACTTGGGAAGGGGTAAGAACCTGAAGCATTCTCTAGGATCTGGCCAGGTGCTACAGTGAGGTGTTCTGGGTTGGGAAAGGGGAATATGTAGGCACTAGACCCCGAAAAGTAAAAGGAGTAAAAATGAGGCATAGCTCTGCTGCTTACTGCCTGTGTAACTTTGGAAAAGTCACTTCAATCAATCACTAATCATGCATTAAGCACCTACTGTGCACCCAAAAAAAACATTATCCCTGCCTTCAAGAAGCTCACAGTCTAATGGGGGAGACTATATATATATATATATGTATATGTATATACACACACACACACACACACACACACACACATATATTTATAATTCAGAATATATACAAGATAAATACAAAACAGAGAGGAGGTAACCTTAGATGGATGGCACTAGCATCTAGAGGAACAGAGAAAGCCCCCTGCAAAAGGTGTACTTGAGCTGATCTGTGAAGGGAGTTAGAAATTTTAAGAGTTGGTCCAAAAGGTGAGCATTACAAGAATAAGGAGCAGACAGGATAAGGAGCATTGTGTGGAGAGTTTGTGGAGAGGAGCAAAGGGTAAGAAAACTGGCAGGGTTGGGAAGAGGCCAGGTTGGGAAGGGCTTTAAAAGCCAACCAACGGAGTTCATATTTGATCCTAGAGGGAGCAGAGAGCTCCTGGAGTTCATAGAGCAGGGGGCTTCCATGATCAGACCTGCACTTTAGGAAGACAGATTTGACAGCTGAATGGAGGATGGACTGGAGTGAGGAGAAAGGAGGCAGCCCCACCAGCAACTACTGAAATAATCTAGGCATGAGGTGATGAGGGCCTGCACTGGAGTGGTGGCAGCATCAGATGAGAGAAGGGAAGAGTACAGATGAGATGTTGTGGAGAAATAAATGAGAAGATTAGCCAACTGATTGGATATGCGGGGCTAGTGAGAGGAGTCACTTCTGAACCTCGGTGTCCTCCTCTGTAAAATGATGGGGTTGGGAGGTCCCTTCCAATAGTAAATCTGTGATCCAGTGATCTAGGAGGGGAGTAAGGGAAGGGCGGGTCAAACACAAACTCTGCCTACTTTACAGTTTGTCTAGCATAGGCCCACTCACTGTGCCACTGAAACGTTATCACTGTGCTGCACAACCATAGAAAGACCTGTATGAAGTAAGCTGGCTCCTGAATTTCATAATAATGCTGGCGAGGAGATAATGCCTCCCAGTTGATTACCCTTCTATCACATTAGGGATTAGCTCGCAGGAGCTCTGCACCTCGACAACAATTAGAAAACCCAGCAACTTTAAAGATGGTGCAGGGAAATCTACTCTTCAATTCATTTGCAATACAAAGAGTACCAGGGCCAAGGGGGACATCTCTCTAGTGCTCAGAATTCTCAGGCAAGTAGTGTCTAGGTAGTGCAGTGGATAGTGTGCAAGGCTGAGAGGAAGACCAGAGTTCAAATGTAGCTGCAGACACTTACTAGCTCTGTGACCCTGGGAAAGTGACTTCACCTCTGTCTGCCTCCGTTTCCTCATGTGTAAAATAAGGAAATTGGACAGTGGCCTTTAAGATCCCTTCCAGCTCTAAATCTATGATCCTGTGATTTATGTCAAGCTTTAAAGTTTGCAGAACACTTTACAGACGTGTGGTCATTATAAGTCTCAGGACAACCAAATGCCTCCATTTTACAGAAAAGGAAATTGAGGCTCAGAGAGATTGAGATTCTCCAAAGATTACACAGAATCTCAGTGGCCTGGTGATCCATTCAAGAGATGAAAAAATATCAGTTGGTATATGTCTGCCTTTTACCTCGAAGTGGGTCATTAGACGGCTTTAGAAATAGCCAGATGATTAAACATTTGCTGCCATGCTACAAAGGTCCCCCCAGCCAGTATTATCATCAAATGAAGAAGAGAATGACTGCAGCCCTAGCTTCTGGTAGCAGCTGGGAAGAGATGGCATTAAAATGGAGCAGAAGCACTGCGAGTCAATGGGAAATATGGATATGGGAGATAAAACAATACTTTGTTAGTTATACATAATTATAATTTTGGTTGCCTGTGGAAACAGCTCTCAACATATTAAGCAATCACACTCATTTTAATTGAATTTGGTATCGCACGCCTCCTTTAATCTTTATCGGATAATTAACTGATTGCTTGTACTGAGGCACCCAAAGAAGTGTCTGGGTTTTAAATTAAAATGTTGTCAAAGTTCACGGAAGCCTCCAATGGACAAAAAGGAGAGGGCAAAAAACACCCACATAGGAGAAAGGGAAATTAATTGTGCTATGTGGATTTCTAAGGCATGCAGTCATCTTCTTTTATTTAATTAAATCTCACTGGAGCTTGTGTGTCTTTTATCTTTGAGTTTTGGTGAATCCATTGTGCATATGGTCTAAGCCTAAGGGTAGCATGAAATTTCCAAACCCAGGGGGAAAAATGTTTTTATTTCAATATTAAACTATAGAGCATGGGGATGAAATGATCAAGAGGCAGAAGAGTTCTCAAAGTTGAATCTCTAGAGAAATTGGAAGGAAGGGGCATGTGAACTTCTCAATATGGGCCCCAGGAGGCTACTTCATTCCATCCCATGCATTTGGTAGTTAATGGCTACTCTAAGTTATATCAAAATAGAATTTCATCTACCAACCATTTCCAAATGAAAACTTGATACAGCTACCCTGTGACTTAAAAATTGATGAAAATTCAATTACTGCAAAAAATTCGACCAATTCCCAATGTATTCATCTGGAGCCAGGAAATTCACTCAGTAGTGCAATGAGACCATTTCATACCATATGGTACTTCCAGGAGGAGATGAAAGGCCACCACCAGGAAAGGGAAGGCTTGCCCCATGGTCCAGGCGCAATGGATCTCACCAGTATTTTAAAAGTGTTAGAAAGGACCAGAAAGTCTCCATTCCTTTCTCATAATTATACCTCCCACCCCCATAATACCACACCTGTTCTGTATACATGGGTGGCAGCAGAAATAGAGTGGATAACCAATACTGTTTTCCTCCCGTCTAGCAGGAACTGAGTGCTGTGGCTGGCATTTCTAGTTTCAGAGGCAGTATTAGCAGCTGTGCTTCAAATGAAAAGAAGAGTGAGGGACAAGAAGCGTGTTTTGAAATTCTGCTGGGGGCAATCAGTACCTAATAGATTATTTCCTGCTTGATGCCAAGTCATCCCACTGGCACATGGCTTTGTCCTACAGGCAGGTCAGAATCCAGCTGTGCACATGTCCATACCTCTGCACAGGTGTTTAAACTTCTGCTTGCTCTCTAACTAGATGGGGGGCATTTTTCTCTAGTCAGGGTGGGGAAAAGTCATCAAGATCTTTCTTCCCTTTCAACAAACAGGCTGTCTACTTGATTTTGTGATTCATGTCTGTGACACTAACCATCCCTGAGACTTAACATGTGTCTTGCTGAAGCTAGCCTCTTCACAGACTGTCAAGTTCTTTTAGATTCCAAAGGCACTATAACTCTGTCTATGATATTAACCATCAGCTTTTGACCCCCAAAATAACAATGGTGCAGAAAAGGCCACATATGCACTCACTTGACACCCAACCATTGAGTTCACTGCTGTGGCCCACGCTGTCTGCATCTCTTTGGTCAGGCTTCCTTTCTTTCAGGTACTCATGACCTGCTTTTGGATCAGATGAAATCCAAGTATTGCTGTTCCATTGCATCAGAGCCCGAGATTCTAGAGTTTGTATTGAAAAAGAGAAACCATGTCTACTTGAAGTCCAAGTGCTTACGTGTGGCAGGATTCCTGGTCAGAAAAATACATCTACGGTGGCATGTTTCTATGGCCTCTTTTTAGACCATTTTGTCTCTTGAAAATCGAAACTTACAAGTAGTAAGCTTATGTTTTATTCAGTATGTAAAAAAAAATCACAATTAGAAATAATAATACCTGGTATTTATATAGCACCTTAAGGCTTGCCAAGTGTATTACAATCGTTTCTTCGTATGATCCCCACTGCAACCCTGAGAGGGAGGTTCTGTCTTTATCCCCCTTTTCCAGATGAGGAAACCTTTGCCTCTGGTCAACCTTCTCTCACAATCTGATCCTCTCTTAACTGCTTAATGGACAGCAAATGAACTTCAAATATATTTGACTAGACTAAGTCTCATCTACTCTCACGCAGAAGTGTTAATGAAACAACCAGAGGGGAAGAAAAATCAAAGGGGACCATATAAAGCTTTCACACACGCAACGAGATTTGACTAGATAGCTCATTTCCTACTTCCAGGCATTTGTTTTCATCATCTCTGGAGCTCCAGTTCATTCGACGGTAAGCACTCTTAGAAGCTCTTCCACAGTGAGGGAGAGGGAGAGGAAGAGGAGGCCCAGACATGGAGATCTTTTTTATGTCAGAGAAGCAGGGATTATTTTAAGATATTTTTCAAGGATCACTTTTTTAGAGAAGGGAGAGGGAAAAGTTCTGGCCTAGGAATCAGAATAAGCATTTAAGGATAAGCATTAATACTCTTGGCATAGTGGATAGAAGACCAGCTTGGAGTCAGGGTGGCCTGGGTTCAAATTTGCCTCTGTTACATAGTAAATGATCAGTATAATAATAATAGGTAGCATTAGTATACCACTTTGAGGTTTGCAAAGCACCTTACAAAAGTTATTTCATTTGAATCTCACAACAAGCTTGGGAGGGAAGAACTGTTATTATTCCCATTTCATCAACAAGGAAACTGAGGCAGACAGAGGTTAAGTGATTTGCCTAAGGTCATACACCTGGTAGGTGACCGAGGCCACATCTGAACCCAGGTCTTCCTGACTCCAGGCCCAGAACTCATAGGACCATATACCCCAATTAACCTCTCTGAACCTTAGGCAAATGTCTTAGGCTATAATTTTCAGACAAGTTGTAAATTTACTCTGGTGGAAGGTGTTTACTACACAGTTGAAATCACAGTTTTGATTTTTATAAAACAAAGGAAATTAACAAAGAAGTAAGGGAACCATTTGGGTGATGAAAGTACACTTTACTGAAGGTCCTAATGTAGCGGAAAAGACCATGGACTTAGAGTTAGGAGAGACCTGGGTTTATGTCCTTCCTTTGCCACTGACTGGCTGTGTGACACTGGGCAAGTCCCTTCCCTAAACCTCAGTTTCCTTATCTGTAAAATGGGAATAATAATATGCCGTTAGCACATGGCCTTGTCCTTCAGGCAGGTACCTACATCATTTGGTAGTGATTATGAGGCTCCAGTAAGCAAATGTGCTTCAGAACAGTTTCGTGATGTGGGTGTGTGCATGTAGGTGTGCATGCGAGCGTGCGTGTGCATGTGTATATACAGTATAAGCACTGGATGTGCCTGCAGAAGGTTGGCATAGGTGGTTTAGATATTCCTTCTAAATCTGTGGTGCCAAGAGCTTAGTAAATCCCCAAATCCTTCAAAACCGTCAGTTATTCTTAACAAGATTCTCTCTCTTGGTTTTTGCACCTGAGGACAACCCCCCAATTTCTTTTCCATGCTTAAGAGTTTGGGGAACAGTAACACTGTGTGTAGGAGTTGACACGCTTGGCTTTCTCACTTCATCATTTTTCCACATTTGGATTTAATTATAAATACCATTTGGTTCAGAGTTTAATGTGAAACTGTTTGCTGCTCTGGTAGGAATGAAGCCCTCATAAAAAGAACTGTGACTTCTTTCTGAATCAGTCTTAGGAGACAACACAAATTTGCTTTCAATGACAAGATAGGTTAAAAAATAAGGAATTTCTCGGCTGCGTGTTAAAGCTCATGTTGGACAAATCAATCATTTTACCAGTTCCCTAGAAGTCAATCTGGCATTTTGAATGGGGCAAGTCTGAAATGAGTAATTTTAGCTATCTCTTTCAAATGGGACACTAGGTTTTGCCCATCACGTAAATCTCATAATTAGAGTTGGAAGCCTCTCATTTGTCTTTTCTCTTGACACACTCTGTGTATAATTTGAAGCCATTTGGGGATTCCAGACAATTTTCTAAAAAGGGATGATCTGGCTTGTCCTGGTGTCTCAGTCCAGCCCATGTGATCAGCTCCTCCCGGACAAGAGAAGAAGACAGGAATTTAGGATTAAGGTATATTCAATCAGCAGAAAGACAGGGAAGCGAGGGAGGTGTTATTGTGTTTCAAATGAGAAATTATGTCTAGTGAGAGGAAGTACGTTAACACTTTTTGGGGGGCTGCTCACTGGATTGAAAGCTGTCTGAACAATCAGAATGCACTGAGAACGCGGCAGGACCTCACATCTCCCAATGACTTGACAACATTGCACTTTTTGTAGAAGGAATCTGATGGTATATTAAAGAAGGACTAGAATTTAACAAAATCTCCAAGGACCAGGCATCCTTTTTGTCAATTGACATCCCTGGTCCTTCCTGGGCAGTATAACTACTCTCTGAAGGGTAATGGGGATCATTCTTCCTTCTGCTTCGGAGATCATTCATAGAACAGGGAACATGTCAAAATCCAGAGCAATGCCAGCGAAGTGAAGTTGACAAATCTAATTTCACAACCATTTATTAACTGCTGGAAAGTATAAGACCTCCCACATAAGCCACAGACCTGTAAGTCTTTAGCCTTATGAATGAAAAGAAGAAAACAAAGGCAAAGAATGAGTTTCATAAATTGATCATTAATCTACAGGGATCCTGTCATATTCAATAGCTCCTCCTCCTGTTCCTGCTCCCGTTCCTGTTCCTTAGGGTAAGAGCGAGAAGAGAGACCTCCGGGAGTTTTCTGAGTGGGATGAGATAGTTTTGTTTTGTTTCGTTTTGTTTTTTTCCCGACATGCTTCTGGGAGCAGCCTGGCTGTGTAGGTGATGCCAGTGTCTGACAAGATCTTATCACCACCAGAGAAGCCTTTTCAGAGGCACTGCTCCAATAAAATGTCAGGCTTTGAGATCTCCCTATGGAGCTTTCAATAATGCATAGAGACCTATTCACTCTTCTTGAGGATTGAGAATTAACATTTTCATTAACCCTTGATGGTGAACTGTTATAGCCCAATGTTAAAATCCTTTTGGCTGCAATGGGCCACCCATTTCTCTTCCCCTTCCTTTCTCCTGCTCTGTCCCCTGTTCTTCCCCCATTTTTGCCTGCCTCTAACTCAGCATGAATTGATTTTTTTATGTGTGTGAAGAGGAAAAGGACTGCATATTTTATTGAATTGGTGTAGGGGTTTCCAGGTAAAGAAATTTGCCCTACCAATGCAGGTCAGCAGGTTTTTTGGAACTTAAGAGTCTTAGACCATTGCCTAGAACCCTGAAGAGTTAAGGACATTGACTAAAGTCACACAGCCAGAATGTGTCAGATGCTGCCTCTGTGCATTTAGGTATGTGTATATATGCCAAGATGATAAACACCATTCCATCAAACATTTCTAAAGTACTCTAAAGGGCATGGAAGCAAAACTCACAAAATTAGACTGCATGCATTCATAGCAAGTACCACTCATCAAAGCTGCTAATTTTCTTGGATATGTGTTGATCAATGAAAAAAGAGAAGGATACCACTGTTCTAAGTCACAGTTGTGCTAATTATAAAACTTCTCAGAAAGCATAACTCCTTTCTTCCCTGTTACTAGGACTGTTCATATCTAACAGGCTCCCAAGTCCTGAGATTAGAGATGATCCCAAGTCTCTGGAGTTTGGTGCTGCTCAGTCTGCTTGTTGGAGCATAATGAGAAGAAAACAGAGGTCACAGGCTCTAGCCTCATTTGGGTCACTTAGCTTCACTCAGTTCCACAGCCCTCTGCCAGTGTCATGAAGGCGTGAAAATATGAACAGCTCCAGGCCCTCACACCCATGCCCACTGCCGAAGGAGCGACTTCAAGTGGAGACCTTACGGAATGTGGATCACCAGCATCAGATATGCATGGCACAAATCAAGAACTCTCTCAACACAGTTCAAAATGCAACTCTGATTTTGTTGCTTCACTGAAAAAAAGTTGTTTGACTCGATACCTATAAAATCTGAATCCCAAGCCATTCCAGTGAGGAAAGAGAAAGTCCAAGAGCATAGATATCTGATCAACTAGAGAGTCCATGCGGCACTGTGGAAAGCATGCTTGATTTAGCATCTGAGGCCCTGGTTTTCATTCTTGACTTTGCCACCTTGGGTAAGTCACTTCCCCCTCTGTATCTCTGTTTCTACCTCATTAAAATGAGATGGGTTGGACTAACTGCCCCCTAGGATTCTTGCCAGCACTACATCAACAATTCTTTGATTATACAGCTTATCACTCTTATATTTATACTGTGAGGCATTAAAAAATACATACATTTATACATTTAAGGTTTTTAATTTATTCATTGTTAGTGTCAGAACATTACAGAGCCTATGTCCTCTTCATACCCCTGGAAAATTCTTAGGAGCTATTACTAAGCACAAACCAGGGGGGTGGAATGAAACCAGGGAAATGGATGAAAACATCAAGATTTTCCCATCCTGACTGACTATCTTCCCATTCAAGAGGGTCTGCTTCTCTCAATGTGGCATTGACCATGTGAAGGAGGTGATAATTAAGGTACCTTCTTTCATGCATAACTTGCCTAGTCTCTCCAGGCATTAGGGTTATGTTCCTCCTCATATATTTGTAGAGGAATTTGTTGGATGTTTCCTTTGTCATTTTTACCTGCTACTTTTTGTTATATTTATATTTGTACAGGCTTAATTCAATTCCACAATGTGTCAGGTACTGTGCTAAGTGCTAGAGTTACAAAGCAAAAAATGAAATAAATATTGCCCTTAAAGAGCTTGTATTCTTTTAGAGGGAAATACTTTATGTGCACAGGTAAGTGTATATGAAATATTTTCAAAGTAAATACCAAGTATTTTTTGAGTGGAGTAGGGAGAGCATAAACTGGAGGAATCCGGAATGATACCCTTAGGAAGTAACACATAAGCTGGGCTTTGAAAGCAGACGTTGCTCCTGCAAGGGAGAGGCGAGGGGGGAGAAGATTTCAGGGATGGGAGACATCCTGTGTAAAGGCAAAGGAGTGGATGCAGATGGATGGGGAATATCCTGGATGGGGAATGAGTAGGGCACTTTGGCTGCAACACACAGTAGGTGAAGGGGAATAATATGCAATTGGTCAGGACTGATAGGTTGGAGCCAGAAGGTGAGGAGCTTTAAATGACAGGCAGAAGAGTTTCTATTTTAATCTTCTGTTTGAACCTATTCTAGCCACTAGAAGTTGCCAATGGCCTATTTCATAGATATAAGACAGACCAATACATAAAGTATTAAACAAAAAGCAGTGAGTGGAAATTCAGGCCATGAGAAAGCTTAACGGCTTTTGGTTCTTTGTTTTTCCCTTAAGCTAATAGCCACCTGTATGGAGGGTCAGCCCTTGGGGTCTAGGAAATTGACAGAATAATGTTTTTCAGAATCCATCCAAGGCCACGAGAGCGGGTCCCAATCAGGGCCAATAAATATACAAGGTCAGCTTTGGGATGAATTGGACTCTTTGCCCCCATTCCCTTTCTCCTTCCCTGGACTTCTCCTCCAATGACAGTGTTCAGAATTGTAAAAGTGTAGATCTAGGAATGGCAGTAACAGAAAATACTTTTGCTTTCTCATCATTCCCTGTCCTAGAACAAATGGAATAAAAGAAAACTGGAGAAACATCATTGACACACATCTGAGATGGGAATTTGCCTGTATAAATGGAGAGCCTGGGAAGTCATCTTTGGTGTTACCAGATTTGGTGCTTTCCCAATTTCTAGCTTCCCCCATCTCTAGCCCTCTGGTGATCTTGGTTAGCTACAAAGGATGTTTTTCAAGAATTACAAACTATTAACAACCATTTGAAAGAATACTCCAAATCACAAATATAAAAGAAATATAAATCACAACAACTCCAGGGTTCACCTCACACTCAAAAAACAAATAAAGATGACAAGAGATGGGAATAGCCAATGCTGGAGGAGTTGTGAGTAGATAGGCACGCTAGTGTATTATTGATGGAGCTGTGAATCAGTACAACCATTTTGTAAAAGCCATTTGGAATTATGTGAACAAAGTGACTAAAATGTTCATACCCAATGTCCCAGGGATTCCACTACTAGGAATATATCCCAAGGAGGTCACTGGTAATAAGAAAGTCCCCATATTTATTGCAGAACTTTTTATAGGAGCAAGGAACTGGAAATAAAGCTGATACCCACTGAATGTGAGTGGATGGTTAAACAAACTGTGGTACAAGAATAACTTTCAACAAACCTAATTTGTAAGCAGAAGTTTTGTGCATGTGCCAGCTTTTATCTTAAGCATATGTGTTGGTTCAAATCCTACCTTTGATGCCAACTGTATAACCACAGGCAAATCTTTTAGCCTTTCTGAGCCTCAGGAACCTCTCTAAAGTGTATCTACTGCATTACAGGATCTGATGAAATCAGGCATCATTTATGCCTTAAAGTGACTTTCCCATGGTCATACAGCCCAAGAGTAGCGGAACCAGTATGAGAACTCAGGTCTCTTGACTCCAAGGTCAGTGTTCTTTTTGCCAAATCACACTGCATGCATGTGTTTAGATAAAACAAAGAACAGAAAACATCCATTGCAACAATTTCTGAACAATGCTTCCAAGCAAATCATCATCATTGGCCATATTGCCAAAGTGACGCAGAGACTTTAACAACCATCCACGCTTTGGCTGAGTACCTGTGGTGTCTCCAGGCACTGAAGTGAGTCAGAGGCCCACTCTCTGCATCTTTGGTATCTGGGAAGACAGTGCAAATACACGAAAAGGTGACTAACAGTATGAGGCAGTATGTGGTGGGAATTGCCAAATGTTCTAGGAGCTCATTAGAGGAAGACAGCTTGAGAATGCTCAGAGATGTCTCGAGATGTGTGGGAAGGGCATTCTATGGAGGGGAAGAGAAAGAACTACAGAGGTCATGGGATCACAGATTTAGAACCAGAAGGAACACCTTGGAGGCCACCTAACCTACTCCAATCCTCTTATGTTGCCTTTGAGAAAATTGAGGTTCAGAGAGGCCAAGGGACCAGCTCACAGTCACAAAGCTAGCAAGTATCTGAGGTGGAATTTGAACCAAGGACTTCCTGACTCCAAGTCCAGCGCTCTCTTCACTATGAGATATTGCCTTTCTCAAATAAGAATGGGTTTGACATATTGAGGGGTCAGAAATTGGACAAGTGTGACTGAACCTGACAGGGTGATCGTAGAGGCTCTGGAAAGCTTACAGGTTTGGGTACTAATCTGGAGGCAGGGAGAAGTCCCAAAATGATTTTAAAGAAGGGAATAGGACAATGGAAATTTGATATTGATATTTTATCCTGAAGAGAATATGGAGCCATTGCAGATTTTTGAGGAAGGAGAAAGGGACATGGTCAGATCTGAGCTTAGGAAGATTACTCCAGCTGTGACATGCAGTGTGGAATGAAAGAGGGAGATCAGAGACTAGTTAAGACTCTAACCAGATGTAATGGGCAAGGGCAAGGGGAGAGGTCAAAGAGAACACTAAAAGAAGTAAACATCCATAATTATAGAAATGCCCCCTTCTCCTTTCTGTCTCCATGAGTGTGCTGTATCTCATCACTTCTCCATTCCTTTGGGCACTTTCTCCCTACATTAGTCTCTCTCTACTTTGCATCTTCAAGCTCTTGTCCATTGGTTCTTCCTACTCTGCATTTAAACATGGCAGTTCTTTTGAAATCAGCTTTCTCATTGTGCTAGGTGACAGGGGCTAGAGCCCTGGGCTTGCAGTCCAGATAGCTCTAAGTTCAAATCCAGTCTCAGTCACTTCCTAGCTGTATGACCTTGGGCAAATCACTTAGCTTCTGTTGACCTCGGTTTCCCCAACTATAAAATGGAGATAAAACAGCACCTGTCTCTCGAGGTTGTTGTGAGGATTAAATGAGATACTATTTATAAAGCACTTAGCACAATGCCTGTAGTAGGCACTATCTAAATGCTTGTTCCATGTCGCCTCCCTTCCCAATTCTGCTATTCTTCCTAGGTACTTGCCGATTTCTTCCTTTCCCTTCCTAGCCCACGAGTCATCACAGTGTCACAGGCCAGAAATAGGTGATAAAGAGAAATCCGGCTTCTCGTGGAAGGAACTAAGGGGACAAAGGGGGAGTGGTGAGAGAAGTTAATATTCTGGCTGTGTTGGATCAGAAGTCAAGTGGGGCCCCCAAAAGTATGGAACTTTTTTTCCTTAAGGAGCTAAAAGTGGTTCTAAAGGCAACAGCTCAATCTATGACTGGAGGATGGACACAGGGTACTGGGTTAGTTAGAGGTCACAGTCTAGTAGAAGAGCCTGAAAGACCTTAGCCTTTAGGTGAGTGTTTATTAAGTGCTTGGAAAGACTGTTTAATGTTTGAATCTATATTTCCCCCGTAAAGTAAGCTGGACTTGTGATATATTTCAACTACTTACTTTTCAAGCCCTGAATTCCCTTTCCCTTTTGTCTGTAAAAATTAATCATGAACTTGAACCTTCTGTGTGATTGAGGGAGGGGCACTAGTGGAAGAGGTGGGAGAAAATGGGAATCACAGGAAAAGAAAAAAGAGAGGAAGGAGGTAAATTGTGGGGTTCAGGAACTCGCCCTTGGGTGGCAACTGCAAAGTGTAATCGTGGGACTGGACAGTTAATGACCTAGGTAACCCAGCTGGGGTGTGATTCCATGTCCTATTTCATCACAGAGCCAGAATCAGCATAAAACTATGGGCCCAATGAAGATGTAGCTACTTGTCCATACTGTTTCTCCCCATTCTTGCTGACCTGAGAGTTCTGGCAGATTGAGCCAAGCCAAATTTAGCTCACCTTTGTCACCTAGTCAAGTCTCTGGGACACAAGCTAAATTAGGGGCTTCATCCACAACTAAGATACAGAGAAAGCTTTATTAGCTGACCAACTAAGCTACTCGCTAAGGGCCCTGTGATGGGAATCCTGGAGGAGCATCAGAGTGCTGACAGATATCAGAAGCCTGGCAGATATTTAAGAGCTAATTGCCTTCTTCCATGTGCCCAAGAAAAGATGCATTCAAGGGCATGCACCCCAGGAATAAGGCTTCCTGTGTACCTTCTTATGGGTGACTGGTCTTTGAAAGGCTGTTTGAATTTGAGGTTGAGGCTGGATCAACGAGTGGGGAGTGAGAGACAAACCTCAGCAGCCTCAGAGCCAGCATGCCAGCAGTGCTCTGGGAGTCACTGAACCCAATGCTGGAATCTCTGTATTAGCTTCTGGTCCTCTGCTGTCAAAGAGATGAGTAGCTGCTTTTGGCCGGTGAAGAAGACAATAAATGCCACTCTGCCTGGAATGACACGGTAGCTGTTTTTAAGACTATGACTGATGGAGACAGTTCTCCTCGCTTGGCTAAGAAACGAAGCATTTATTGGACATTGGGAAGATGGGGAGGGGGTGATGCATCAAGAGAGGTAGGGGAAGGCTACGAGGAAGATGAGTAGACCCCCGAGGCTCTCAGAGTCTTGACTTGGACAAGAAAAAGACCTTGTAGGTTATCTGGTCCACCTCATTCATTTTCCAAATGAGAAAACCAAGGCCTAAGGCAATTAAGTGACCTGCCTAAGGTCTCATAGACAATGTCAGAGTTGGGATTGGAACCAAAATCCCTTTCCCCCCAATCCAGCACTTGTTCTGCTCTACCACATTGCTTTCCTTTAAAAAGAGAAAAAACTAGCCATCAGATAGGTAGAAAGATGACTCCTAGGGAGTAGAGCCATGGAACCCAAGGGAGTATCCAAGAAGAGAGGACATGAATGAGAGTCATGCAAGGCATTACTGGAATACTCACATAGATGGGTTCACAGGGCCACTGAAGCATCGAAGGAAACATCACTTGGGTAAGTTAAGGCAGTTATTATTTTTGCTATTTTTAATTTTTTAGTAACTCTCTCTTCCTTTAAGATGAAGTCAGGCACTACCTTCTACATGAAACCTTTCTAAAATCTAGCTGCCTGCTGGATCCCTCTTTCCCTACCTTATGTTTAACTGCTTTGGATTTATTTATATCTGTTCATTTTATATTATGCTCTATCTATTTTTGTATGTGTATTTGTTGTTTTCCCCATTAGACGATAAGCTGTATTTGAGCAAGGCTTATTTAATTCTTTGTGCTTGTATGCCCACTGCTTATCATACTGCCTGACACACAGTAGGTAATTAATAAATACTTTTTGATTGATTACTTAACCTAAAAAAAATTAAGTGCATCATAGGAAACATAGACATAGACCTGTAAAGGCACTTGGAGATCATCTAGTTGAACCCCTTCAAATTGCACGTGAGTAAACTGAGACCCAGAAAGGTAAAGTAACTTGAATAAGATTGTATAGATACTAAGTAATAGAGTCAGGTCCTCTCACTCCAAATCTCGGGTTCTTTCCAGTGGTGATCTTTTATGTACCTACTTTTAATTCAAAATGGTGAACAAACAAAGTACAGAAATAAGCTATATTTTCTTCTAGAGGGTGAAGATTTGTTTATAAAATCACTCTGTGGGTAGTCTGATGCTCCGTCTTCCCCTAGCTACCCCATTTAGAATATGAACATGGAGTACTTTTGATTCATGACTGAATAGTTCGTTGCTTCTCTGCAATCAAAATGAATTTGCCAACAAAATGCTTTTTGGGATTACTGTTTCATGGAAAGGTTATTTGGCCTCCTGGTGCAAATAACAGTTCCAGAGAGAAAGGGACACCCCTCCCCTTCTTGGCTGAACTATGGCAGGGGGACAATGGCTCTGGTATTTGGGTATTTAAGGATTTAAATGCGTGCTTCTTAGTGTCACATGACACAGGGACTTTCCTTTGAATGAATAAGCCTGTGTATCTGGTGGCCAGCTTAGCCTGCATCGAGCATTTTGGGGGTACGTACCTCAGTGGGATGGGTCTTTGCCTTACTTGTGCCTCTCAAGAGATTTCAGATAGAAATCATGTCACCATCTTGTGCCAACAACTGCATTGCTCACAAGCTATTGGGAGTACATCCCAAATTCATAGAAAAGAATGAGCAAATGAGCCTCTGGGGAAAAGGTACAAGCTTTTCTTTGGAAAGGGAAGTGAAGAGAATTCACATCCCGTCCTTCTTTTTGCAGTGGAAATAAATGGACCGATAGGAGTGTTTGTGTTGGGGTTATTGGATTTGCTTCTATTTCTGGGGAGTAATCTGAGTAGCTGCCACAGGTCTCAAGCTGGCTACCACCTGAGCCTTTCTGAATGTCTAATGGCCATTTTGTAAAGGGAATAACAGTAAGCATGACAATAGTGCACTCCATTTCTCAGAGGCAGAGAGTAGCCCTCTCAGCCACCAGGAGTGTATTAATGTTGCCGTGTCTAAAAGCTCTGAGGTGCCATAATAATGGGCATATGCAGAAGAATGTGTGGAGAAGTGGCTACAAATGGAGAAAATTACTTAGTTGAGCTGAAAATTCTGCTCAGAGTGAGAAGCTACAAACTTGATCTTCTCCTGGCATAAAACCTTCTCAAGCACCTGCTTCAAAGGCAGCCCTGGGTGATAGTTATCAAGAAATTAATCACAAACCTTGTGGAAGAAAAGGAACATGTCAGGTTTTGTTCTCTCTGATGGCTAAGTAATGTCTGGAGGCCCCTCCTTTCCTCCCTTCTTCCTCCTTCTCTCTCTCTCTCTCTCTGTCTCTCTCTCTCTCTCTCTGTCTCTGTTTCTCTCTCTCTGTCTCTTTCCCTTTCTCCCTCTCTTCCTCCCTCCCCCTCCCCACCCCAGCCTCCAAAGCTCCATAGCCACAATCACAATATTTCATACAGGTGAGTTTTATTCACATCCTTTTTACTACTTATCTATTGGGGAAATAGAAGTGAAGTGTAGAAAATCATTATTAAAGAAAAGTATCAGAAGTAACAAATAGGAAGCTATTTAATTTGATGGCTTATAATATAAAATACTTTTAAATTGTTAAAGGAATATATATGTATATCTTTTACATTTTACTGGATATCATATACATGTATGTATGAATGTGTGTATATATATACACATATATACATACATATATAGCCCATGTATACGTATATAGCCTTTCTTGTTTTTTTTTTTTTTTTGTTTTGTTTTGCTTTTCTGGTCTATACTTTTTTTTTTAATCCCCAACTCAAATAGTGCAGTGGCTCTGTTCTCTCAGCAGCCCGAATGCTCCCTCCAATAATCCAGATGACTTCCCATCCCGTGTGCAGCCTGTGTAACTCTTGCCCTTGTTCTGCCCCACCCATTTGTCACAGGGGCTTCCCTTAGGATGCTGGAAAGAGGCCTGCCTTGCTCTCTCATCATCTTGGGCAGAACAAGAGCTATCCACAGGTTATCTCTAACAACTGTTTTTTTCTCTAACCATGACCTTCATAGTCAAAAAAAAATGAAGTAGTAATGGTAAGATTATTATTTTTCCCCCAATAAAGTACTATGTCCTTTACCATTATTGCATCATCTTTTAAAATTCTAATTGTTAGATTTAGAGCTGTTTTTTTTTTCTTTCTGGTGAGGCCCTGTCTGCATAGATCTAAATAGCCAGAATGACAGTATTTTATACAGATGAGTTTTATTCATGTCTTCTTACCACTTATCTGCTAGGGAAGTAGATGTGAAGTATAGAAAACTATCATTAGAGAAAAACATTGGAAAGAAGAAACAAGAAACTTTATTTGATTTGTTGGCTAACAATGTAAAACATTAGAAAAATGGGATAAAGGGATTAAAATACTGAAATTACCTTTTCTTTCTTTTCAAAAAATTAGTGGAATTTGACCAATTTGGGTGTTCATATATAATTTATGAATTTACGCTTAATTATTCATAAATAAGAAAGTGCATTGGTTCAGAATATTTAGAAGTAGAAGAGGCCTTAGATGCCAGCTCGTCCAACTTCCTTATTTTTTCAGACGAGAATACCAAGATCCAAAGAATGGAGGCTTGACCCATGGTCACATATCTTAATGACAGAAATAGGATTCAAACCCATGTCTTCTGAATCCAAATCGAGTGTTTTATCCACTATATAGTTACTAAATTATGGTGTTTTTTTTTTCCAAAACAAACCTGAAAATATTTATTAAGATTATTTTCTTATTTAAAGTCATTTATTTCTAGTGGCAGTGTGATATAGTAGATAGAGAGCAGATTTTCAAGCCAGGAAGACCTGGGTTCAAATCCTACCTTTGAAATATACTGACTGTGTGACATAACCTTTCACTGAGCTAGGTAACTCTCTAAATACTATAAGTTGCAGAAAAAGTCACAACCTGCATTGATGGAGGGCATTTCATCACCCTGGAGTTCCTTATACAAATGAAATTACAGGTCCAGCACCTACCCCTATCCCTATTTCTAGAGTATCTTGAATGAACTATGGAAGGCAGTGTGGCACAGTAGACAGTGCCCTGGACTGAAAGTCAGAAAATCTGATTTCATGTTCTGGATCTGGTCACTTCCTAGATGTGTGACCTTGGGCAAATCACTTAAGAACCCTGATCCCCAATTCCTCACTTGTAAAATTAATGGGGGGGGGGGATAGAACACACCCCTTCTAGCTCTAACATTCTATTATTCAATGAAGGTCCATACATCTATATGCCTACCTCTAAGCCCAATTAAATGTACTAGTAATGTACCTTGTAAAATGTTGCAGTATATAGGGTTTTTTTCATGGCCAATGGGGGAAAATCAGCACGTAAATCTATTATTTTGATGATTCCTTTTTTTTAAATTGGGCAGTCCCCTCAAAATCAAGTATGTCATTTAGGATTGATCCAAAGGTTCGGTACTTAAATGGAATTAAAGTGTGGAGAAGAAAGAATTGGTTTCATTTCTTCCCCAATCATTCATTAAGCACTTACTCTGAGTAGAACTGTGTGCTGCCTGTTGGACTCCTAGGACGAGAAGTCTAGCAGGCAATTGATGATGTGGGATACACAAAGTGACTGTGTGAATTTAGGAGTCATCTACAGAGAGATGAAAATTAAACCAATGGGAGCTGATGAAGTCACTAGGAAAGAGTAGACACAGAAGAGGTCTCAACACTTGAGGTATTCCAGTAACTTGAAGTATCTCCATCCCTCATATTCTGCTACCTCCTGGGATTAATTCATTGTACTAGGTGTTCATTTTCTGTTTAGTCACGTGTTGTCATCCTCTCAGCTGGTTTTTTGTGAAGTTTTCCATTGGGGAAATTTCTTCCATTTTTTCTCCTTTTTTGTGTTTTTGGTTTGGGTCTTTTACTTTCCTTGGTATATTTCTTACTTTAGTGAAGTTATGAATGGGAGCTGGGCTTCCGCATGGCTTCTCGCTTTGCCACCTTGTTGGAAGTCTTGGAAAGATCTTTATCTAATTGGAGGCGTGGGAGGTTTGGTTTTCCCTCTGAGCTGGATCTTGAAATACTGGCAGAATCTCAGAAGATTGAAAGAATATTCTAGGCATAGAAAACTGGATCATTGTAGGCATGAAAGAGTTGCACATATACAAGGGGCAGTTTGGCTGGAGTGCACTGTGGATGGGTATTATGTGAGATAGTTAGAAAGGTAAGGAGCTACCAAGTCACAGAGGGCTCTGAATGCCAAGCTAAGGCCTTTGGACTTTGTTAGTGAATGTAGAACCAAGAAAGGACATGAAAAATGACATGATCAAATCCATGCATAAGACAAATTAAAAGATCCATTAAAGAGGGGACGTACTGAAGGAAGGCAGAGAGGTTGTCCATGAAGCCCTTGAGGTGATCCAGGTGAACGGACTGTAAAATAACAGCCAAAGCACCTAGAGAGATTTTTTTAGGTTACTCATAGTCCACACCATCTGATGTACTCTCACTCTGGCACTTATAAATAGAGGTCACACTAATAAACATTCCATGGACTGGGCACCATTTTCTTGTATTCATTCATTGAATAAACTGTGTTAAGTGCTGGGACAATACTAGGCCAAATAAAGCATGGCCCCTGCCATCGCAATGCTTACCAATTTGTACAGAGGACTGAGCACATAAACAGAGAAACATAATACAAATGGACCCTTTGAACCTATCTGTATCAGAGAAAACCATCTCTTTTTGTAAGAATTGTATTCCTGCTAACTCATGCCTAAAGGACATCTAGTATGGAGGTGAAATAGATATTCTACAAGCTCCTGGATGGAAAGTTATAAAGGAAATTAATAAATATAAATATAAATTAAGTGACGAAGGTCACAGAGGTAGTAAGTGATAGATCTGGGATTAGAACTCAGGTCCTCCAACTCCAAATCCAACACACTTTCTACTGCATGATGCTGCTTATCATCTTAATGAATTTAGGTTACATTTGTCTTTTCTCACTGGGAATAAATGCTCACTTCCTCCAGAAAATAGTTATTGCAAAAAGTGATTTGTGAGCTAGCTAGGTGGCGCAGTGTACCAGCCCTGGGGTCAGGAAGACCTGAGTTCAAATCCAGCCTCAGACACTTGACGCTAACTAGCTGTGTGACCCTGGGCAAGTCACTTAACTCTGACCGCCTCAACAACAACAACAACAAAAAAGAGATTTATATTTTTCAAAAATCACATTAGGCATTGAGTGGTAGAGGGGTTATTAATAAGAGTGGGCTTTAAAGATTCAGCTCCATCTTCAGTATTATGAAAAAAAAGTTTAAGAAATAGTGAGTGAGTGGTTGCTCCCTTCCCATATTTATTCACTGTGATGTACTGTACCTTATCATTCTTATATCTTACAACTGTGGGCATAAATAGGATAAAAATTCATATCCTCAGCATGTTGCACATTTTCAGACTAATTGGCATGGCAAAGCCATCTGCTACCGTAATTAGACACAATCGTCCAGCAGTTGTCCAGCTGTTATCATCATATAGAACCTCCAATTGTCCAATAGGTTGACACAGACGTAGCACGAATAGTTGGGACATCTGTGTGTATAATCCAATGGGGTGTTTGTGGGTGTTTGGAGGGATGGGAGGGGGAATGCAAATGGGAAGGACAAACATGCTGGGACTCCCTGTGTAGCTGCATAAAATATAGCCATTAGTCAGGGTTGCAAATGAGCTGATTTTATTCCAATATTTTGAGTGACGATGCTGGAGAGGAGGTAGGATATTGCACTTGCAGTCAAGAAGACCTGGTTTCAAATCCAGCCTCTGACCCTCAGTAACCTGCATGACCTTGAGCAGACAACTTAAGCTTCAAGCAGCTCTCACAGACCTGTCCATTAAGTTACAGATGGGTTTCAATCTGCCTCAGGTGGAAGTAGGTCCCTCACTAGTAAAATCACAGATCCTTTTTGTATTGACATAGTATCTTGATATCGGAGTACTACACCCATCCATATTTTCTCCTAGGTCATCTCATGCCCTTAGAAAAAAGTCTTGGTGCAGTTTTAATAAAGTAATAATATACCTTCATTATAGTTACCTATTAATGGCGATTATAGTTATTAAAGCTTAAAACTGCACTAAAAAAATAAAAATTAAAACTGCACTAAGACTTTTGGGACACCCTAAGCTCGATAGCACATCTTTATCTATAGCAACCCGACTCAAATCCCATCCTCTACAGCAGACCACAAAACTGTCATCATCAGACTCAATTCAAATGACTATTTCACTAAATGAAATTATCAGCTCCTATTCACCAATGAAATTTAGTTCAATTTCCATCAAACTGGCTCTCTCTCTCTCTCTCTCTCTCTCTCTCTCTCTCTCTCTC